>NC_092341.1:259020000-259320000 GCF_046630445.1 Rutidosis leptorrhynchoides
ATTCTAATGATATTAATAATAATAACCATAACAACAACAATAATAATAATAATAATAATAATAATAATAATAATTATAATAATAATAATTATAATAATAATAATAATTATAATGATTTTAAAAAATATATATATGTAAAACTACCTTTAGAAGCTTTTATAAAAAGTATGCCCGGAACCGGGCTCGAACCCGAGACCTCTCGCTCACCCAACACAACACCCAGCCACTCCTCCAATTTCGTTTTTCTGAATTTCTATCAGTCTAACATTTATTTATACTATATCTGCTATCTATTTTCCTTCTTCTTCATAAACACTAGTCGACCAGTTTCATGCTCTAAATTCAGGTTAACGAATTCAGTTCATGCTCTAAAGATAGTTATTAAATAAAAAAAAATGAAACAAAAACAGAATCTAGCAGCCTGCTGCTGTTCGCAGTTTTAAAAAAAAAAAATTCTTGCTTTTTGATTTTTAAAACGTTTTAGCTTTCGATTCCTTCACAAACTATTTTCTAAATTACTCCTATAAACTATTGGAACCATCAATTGATCAAGAAACACTAAAACGAACTCGAATTTTCATGATGAACAAATTATTTGACTTTTGAAAATTTAACTTTGACTTACAAATTTGTACTCGATATGAGGAATTGAGAGCTGAAACTTTGCAGAAATATTCAATGGAAGGTTCCTAATATAATTGCATTTTTAGTTTTTGAAAAATTGAGTCGAATTTGAGCTATTGTGTAAAAGCTGCCAAGACAGAGGTCGACATTCTTCATCTGTTTTATTTTATTTTTTTTTATTTTTTTCTCTTTAATTGCAGTAGGAGATAGCAATATATATCAATGATAAAACGAATAATCGGACTAGTTCAGATGATAGGATGGGTTTTGTTTTGTATTGACAAATGAGATCAATTTGTTTACCCGCAGACAACAAGTACGAAAATAAAGAAAAATTTGATGTTGATGGAAACAGATTGCAATTATCTGTATTAGCTGTTATATTACATTTAATATTAATAATACATAAATATAATATTAATACTATTAATATTATTAATGGTAATAACTAATAATATTAATACAATAAGAATAATAAGTATATAAATATAAATAATAATAATAATAATAATAATATTTAACAATAATCCTAACAATATTGATAATACAAATAATTATTAATAATACTCTTAAATATGATATTATTAATGATAATAATAATAATTTGTATTATCTTTATAATAGTATTTATAATATTAATTATGATTTTTAATGATAATGGTAATAAGGAAAATGATAATCTTAAAAATCGTAATTTTTATTATTAATTATAATGCTACTGACATTAATATTAATCTTATATAATATAACAACTACATTTTTAATTTGTAAGTATTTTTAATATATAGATATTACATATTATTATTTATGTAATTCTTATATTATCTGATAACATATTTAATATTGATATATGTTATATATACTAAAACATACATATAATAATAATTGTGTACAGGTTTTATATATATATTTATATTTTTTTATTTTAATAACATTTTATTTATTTTGTATATTACTCTACACATTTAATTCAAATGATTAAATGGTATTATATTCGTTCAAATTAATATATACACTTATATTTTTATTTACATATATATATATATATATATATTTACAAACAATTATTCGTGAATCGTCGGTAATGGTCAAAGGCCAATTGTATATATGACAACAGTTCAAAATTTTTGAGATTCAACTTTACAGACTTTGCTTATTGTGCCGAAATCATATTAAGATTAAGTTTAAATTTAGTCGGAAATTTCCGGGTCGTCACAGTACCTACCCGTTAAAGAAATTTCGTCCCGAAATTTGAGTGAAGTTGTCATATTTAACTATAAGCAAGTTTTTATGACGAATGTGAGTTGATAATTGGAGTTTTATCGTTATTGGGTAATACAGATAAAAACAATTCAATTATTTGAAGCGTACGAATGAAGCTATCATAAAAGACTGAAATGAGATAAAAATTTGTCTTAACCTCTGACGTAGTCAAGGTTGATTTCCAGAAATCAAGGGATTTAGGGAAAATCTTCATAATGAGATTTAATTCTTTGGTAATCAAGGAAATTAAAATCCTCTTTGGTTAAATGCGATGATTTGTTCCGATTGCTCTGTCGGATATTTTACTATAAATCCACCATCTTCATTTCCTTTATATTATGGAGTTCCATCCTTTTGTTTTCTCTTCCCGACTTTAAGTCAAGCGAATCATGGTTCAGAATTCGTAAGTATGGAGTTTTGAATGAACTTAATGTTCTAAACAAGAAAGAACGTATTAGCACGATTTGATGTGTCAAATTACCAGAATCACTGAGAATAGAACTATCAAGAATGTAATTTCTTGATATGTTCAGAAGTTAAGCAGAATGAAAGAGTTATGTAACAAGACACATGATGACGTTATGATCTGTGAATCATCATGTCCTATTAGAAACTCAGCATGACTTACTATAATATAATCACATTGATCAAGTGTCATTATATTATACTAACTCATGCATCAATTTCCAACACTACTTCAAAATCATTCATAATTCAAATTCGAATTTTTAAGAAATTTAGAAACTAAAGTAGTTTCCTTTATGATGTAATATAGATAGCACGAAGAGATATATTGAAACAACCCAACCCGTATTCCATACGATAATTTTTTTTTAAATAATACACATTTACGCGCCAATTAAATATGTAACCATTCCACACGTTCGTTGGAACATACAACAAGTTTTAGTGTTTACAAAAGGCACAAAGACCAATAACGAATGAAATACAAGTTTGACCAATACAAAAATGATAGTTTTAAACCAAACAACACATCGATCATGGTTTGGGACTAAACTACCCAAAACGCTAGGCCAACTTCCAAAAGCTCCAACATAACATCATCAAGGGACACCTAGTGCCCAAAAACCCCCTTGCCCTTGTCCACACCTGCATCTAAAAAGATAAACAACGAGAGGGGTAAGCTAATGCTTAGTGAGTGCAACAATTATACGTATACATATACAACCTACTTACTTGCAATCACTTACACATTTACCGCATACATGCTAGCAATATAAATAATCATACCATCCCAAGTACATTACCAAACCTTCCACCATACGAGCCAGCATAATAATAGCATATAGTTTAAACCATATAATATGCTACAATCCACACACAACCATGGTTAACCAATAGAACGAGGGAACGGTGTTTAAAGACCGTCGGAGTTCATAACAACCATTAGTACACTTAACACCTCGTACACTAACCCCACGGGTGGCATCTTAACACTCGATACTTCACCCCGAGTGGCATCTTAACACCTCGATGCTTCACCCATCTATTCTATGGAGTGGTGCCTTAACACCTCGACACTTCATCCCTAGGTGGCATCTTAACACCTCGATGCTTCACCCATCACGTGAGTAGTGGTGTCTTAACACCTCGACACTTCACAACTCATACTAAACAAATAAATACATCATACATGCACGTATATAATTATTCCACTCAACTTAACACCTCGGTGGTGATTTAATGCTTCCGAAGGCTTCAAAGCAAGGTACCTATTACATAAGTACACATTCAATTACACACTAGTGGAATTAACCACATTACACATACTTGAGCATTTAATGACTCAATTCGCATTAAATGACTCAACCACACCAAAACCACCCATAAATGGCCAAGACCCGACTTTAACTACTAAAGCTAGTGAATTAAAGTCTTCTAACCTCAACTAACACAAACTTAGGGTAATTCATACCCATTTCACCCAAAACTAGGTCAACTAGTACATTTTGACCCATTTTAATTACTTAACCTCACAATCAAGTCAAACTTACCCATTAACACTTCTTTCATAAATCTAAAAGTGTATTAGTGACTAGCAATACCATTTGACACTTACAACCTCAAATCACAAGACTAAAACCCTAGTTTGTGGCTATTAGGGTTTCATTACAACAACATAACCTAAATTCACCCATTTTACCCTCAAATGGGTCACCCAAATCTCTAGTAACCAAAACCCTAACCATTAACCAATTAAAACTCAAAACTTAGAGTTAGAACTTACCGAGACTATCAACGTGTAGCTAGAGACACAAGCAACAACTTTAATTCTTGCTCCAAGTTTTGATTCACAATTCTCCACTCTCAAATCTCACTTGAACACAAATGGGCTTTTAAGTTTTGGGAGAGAAAATGGAAAGAAAAGAGAAAAGAAATTGAATTAAATGAATAAGTGATTGAGATTTAAAGCTCCCATCAAATCTACACGTCAATTTACCAATTTGCCCCTTAAAATCCCCTAAAAAGAGCTAAGTCCGGAATCTGTCCAGCAGGATTGCCGCGGCGCGGCTTAATTCGTCGCGGCGCGACGTATAAAGGGAAAACAGACCCTTCATAACTCATTCTCTGATCCAGGTTTGCTTGATATGCCGCGGCGCGGACCACTTTGTCGCGGCGCGGCTTAAAGCTGCACCTGAACAGCTCGACCACCTTAAGCAAATTTTGATTTTTATTTAATTGTACACTCCATTCCCACTTCATATATTCGCCTAACCCTCAACAATAGTCTCACAAGACTTAACGCTATCAAAACTCATGTATAAACTTGTATATGCGCATATTGTCAAGCATATCAACGTATATAACCATATCTACACACATATCTATACATTTCCACATAAACTAACGAGTTACAAACGTACTAATGATTAAGTATGTACCTTTAGACGTGTACGGAGAAACGGGATGTTACAACTCTCCCCCACTTGAATCGGAGCTCGTCCTCGCGATCCAAGTCGCATGACAAGAAGGAAGATAAACCAACACGAACTCTTCAGGCTCCCAAGTAAACTCGGAACCCTTACTACGACGCCATTGAACTTTAAAAGTCCTAATCTCTTTATGTCTCAACCTTTTGACCTTCTCATCAAGTATGGTAATCGGTTTCTCAATGTACTCTAACTTATTGTTTAGCTCGATCTCGTCTAATGGCACCCAAGATGAATCATCCGCAAGACACTTACGGAGATGGGAAACATGAAATGTATTATGGATCCCCGCAAGCTCTTCGGGTAATTCCAAACGATACGCGACTTCACCAACACGAGCTAAAACCTTAAATGGTCCAATAAACCGAGGAGCTAACTTTCCCCGTTTTCGAAATCGAATAATACCTTTCCATGGTGAAACCTTAAGCATCACCATGTCACCTTCTTGGAATTCGATCATTCGTCAACATTTGTCGGCATACGACTTTTGCCTATCTTGAGCCTTTTTCAAATGCTCTCGAATCATATCAATCTTGCTATTCGTCTCTAAAACCAAATCGGTACTCCCGATTTCCTTTTGTCCCACTTCACCCCAACAAATCGGGGTTCGACATCTACGCCCATAAAGCATCTCATATGGCGGCATCCCGATACTAGTATGATAACTATTATTGTACGAGAATTCCACCAAAGGTAAGTGCTCGTCCCAACTACCACCAAAATAGATAATACAAGCCCGTAACATATCCTCCAATGTTTGATTCGTACGTTTGGTTTGACCGTCCGTTTGAGGATGATACGCCGTGCTCAATTTCAATTGCGTACCCACATCTTCATGAAACTTTTCCCAAAACCGAGATGTAAAGCGAGTATCTCGATCCGAAATAATCGATATAGGAACACCGTGTCGAGAGATGACTTCCTTGATAAACAACTTAGCCAAGGTCTCCGACGATATCGCTTCCTTAATGGGAAGAAACAAAGCACTCTTCGTCAGTCGATCAACTATAACCCAAATCGAATCAAACTGGGTTCTCGCCGTTTTAGGTAACTTTGTAATGAAATCTATGGTAATGTGCTCCCATTTCCATTTCGAGATTTCTAAAGGTTGTAACTTACCATACGGCTTTTGGTGCTCGGCCTTCACTTGCAAACATGTGACACATTGCTCCACATACTTCACAACATCACGTTTCATGCCCGGCCACCAATAATCCTTCCTCAAATCAAGATACATATTCGTTGCGCCCGGATGAATGGAATACCTTGACTTATGTGCTTCATCAAGTAGCACTTGTCAATAATCACCCATCTTAGGCACCCACACTCTTCCTTGAAAGGACAACAAACCACGCGAACCCATAGTAATAAATTCCGATTGCCCCACAATTCGCTCCGCATGCTTATTATGAACGTAAGCCTCTATTTGAATCACACCAAGTTTTTCAAGAAAATCGTTAGTAATAATCATACTTAACAATCCCAATCGTAATGCCGGGTGATGACGCTTTCGACTTAACGCATCCGCGACCACATTCGCCTTGCCCGGATGATAAAGTATTTCACAATCATAATCTTTCACTACATCCATCCACCTACGTTGACGATAATTTAAATCTCGTTGATTAAAGAGGTGTTTCAAACTCTTATGATCCGAATAAATCCTACACTTGACACCATACAAGTAGTGGCGCCAAATTTTCAACGCATGTACCACCGCAGCCAATTCAAGATCATGAGTCGGGTATCTCTTTTCGTGTTCCTTTAATTGTCGAGAGGCGTAAGCGATGACTTTACCTCTTTGCATCAAAACACACCCGAGCCCATTTAAAGAAGTATCACAATAAACCGTCATGTCTTCTACCCCTTCCGGCAACACTAACACCGGAGCTTGACACAACTTCTCTTTTAATAATAGAAAAGCAATTTCTTGCTCGTTTTCCCAATTGAACCTTATGTTCTTCCTCGTCAACTTCGTCAAAGGAGAAGCAATCTTAGAAAAGTCTTGGATAAACCGAAGATAATAACCGGCCAACCCGAGAAAACTTTGGATTTCCGTAGGCCTAGTCGGTCGTCCCCAACTCTTCACCGTTTCTATCTTCCTCGGATCTACTTGAATACCTTCTTGGTTCACAATATGGCCAAGGAATTGAACTTCCCTTAGCCAAAATTCACATTTGGAGAATTTTGCATACAACTTCTCCTTCCGCAATGTCTTCAACACTTCACGCAAATGGTGCTCATGTTCTTTCATACTCTTAGAATAGACAAGTATGTCGTCAATAAACACTATTACCGACTTGTCCAACATAGGTTGACACACTTGGTTCATAAGATCCATGAATGCCGCCAGTGCATTCGTAAGACCAAAAGGAATAACTACAAATTCAAAATGCCCATAACGCGTTCGAAAAGCCGTTTTCTCTATGTCTTCCTCACGGACCCGCACTTGATGATAGCCGGACCATAATTCGATCTTGGAAAAATACGTCGCACCTTGGAGTTGGTCAAACAAATCGTCAATCTGAGGCAATGGATAACGATTCTTGATCGTCACTTTATTCAACTCCCTATAATTGATGCACATCCGCATACTTCCATCTTTCTTTTTCACAAACAAAACCGGAGCACCCCATGGCGAGGAACTCGGTCGAATGAAACCCTTTTCAAGCAACTCTTGGGTTTGATTTAACAACTCTTACATTTCCATTGGCGCTAAACGATAAGGAGTTTTAGCAATGGGAGTAGCTCCCGGAACTAACTCAATGCGAAATTCTACTTGTCTTTCCTCCGGAACACCCGGTAACTCATCCGGAAAAACATCTTCAAACTCACTTACCACCGGAATTTCACGAATAGGTGGTGGCTCCTCACGAGTATCAACAACATGGGCAAGAAAAGCCATGCCACCACTAGCAAGAGAACGACGTGCCCATGCAAAAGTGCATATCGGCACAAGTCTTCTTCGTTTATCGCCGTGAATAATTAACTCTCCCCCACTTGGGGTCTTCAAACGGATAAATTTCTCATGGCATGCAATATCGGCTCTATTTCGATCGAGCCAATCCATACCAACAACGATATCAAAGTCGCCCAAAGTCATCGAGATAAGATCAATTTTAAAGTTCTCGGCACCAAACATAACATCACAATTTTTACACACATCAACCACTAGCACCGTCTTGCCGTCCGCTATTTCGACTTCTACCGGACGACTTAACTTAGCTAGCGGTTTGTTTAGCTTAGATACAAATCGAGGCGACACAAAAGACAAATTAGCACCGCTATCAAATAATATCTGTGCCGGATTAGAGTTAACCATGAAAGTACCTGAGACGACTTCACTTGATTGCTTGGCTTCGTCATTGGTCATCAAATAGTTTCGCTCCCGGGCCGTACCCGCCGCCTTCTCTAACCTCTTAATATTATCATTACGCAAGTTGGGACACTCCGGCTTCTTACGCCCTTCTTTACCGCAATTAAAACAAGTGAGCTTGGTTGTGGATGATTGTTTTGGGCACTCACGAGCCATGTACCCCCTTTGCCCACAATTGTAGCAAGCATAAGTAAAATCACCGGAAGCACCCTTCTTAACACTACCAACACTCTCGGAGCCCTTCTTGTGCTTCTTGTTAGAAAAGTTCGAATGATTAGTAGCTTCAAACTTCTTTTTGCCGAAGGTAAAGCCACTCTTTCTCAAGATGAGCGACTCGAACCCTTTTGCCATATCAAACAACTCATCAAAACTCTTCACCACGTTCACACTAATCTTTTCTTGATAGCTGTCATTCAAGATTCGATAAAAGTCTTCCTTCAACATCTTATCATTCCGGACATACTCCGGGAAAAATTGAGTTATTGACAAGTAAACGGATTTAAGAGTATTCAAATCCATCGACCCTTGCCTCAAGGAACGCAACTCGTCCTTAAGTCTAGTAAGGTCGGCCGAAGTTCGGTACTTTTGGAAAAACTCCGTTTTGAATTCATCCCAAGTAAAATTCATGCATTGTTCTTCGCCATAAACTTGGATTTTTGCATCCCACCATAGCTTCGCATCACCTCTTAGCATGCTACAACCATACCTTGTCTTTTTATCAATCGGGCATTCACAAGTTCGAAAGGCCCCCTCCATATCGGAGATCCACCGGGCACTCTTTAACGGGTCTCTTTCGCCCTCGAAAGTAGGTGGTTGAGCATCCTTGAAATTCTTATAGAAAAAGTCAAGTCTTCCCACATTATCTTCATGTAGGATGGCCTTAACATGTTCCCTTACCGCACCGACTAATTGTTCGTCGATTGAATCTAGGAACATTTTCTTGATATCCACAAGGTATTCCGCCTTTTGACATTGAAAAATGGCCTCAACCTTGGCCGTGAATTCGGGGTCCTCACTAGTGCCCCCATTTTTGGTGTCGTGTCCCTTTCTCATCTTCATTCTATAAAACGAAAAAGATTAAACAACGAAATGAAAGACATGACACATATAAATACACATACATGTCAAACTGCCCCATCTTGCTCAACAATCGTCGTACATTGCTCGTTTGATACGATTTGCACCCGTAACAATGGTAGCTAGTCATTGCTACGCGAGCACATCGCATTAACTCGCTAGTACAACGTCCATCTCGCTTGATGATTATAACTACAACACGAAACAATTAGTGCAAGGTTAAATCACATAAAACTAAGCACTAAAATTTCCGATCCGACCCGAAGTCCTACAAGTCCCTCCTAAAAGCGCATACACATTAAAGTCTAAGTCTAGGCACCTATCTCAAGTCGCCTAAATCCCTTAGACTATGCTCTGATACCACTTGAAACAACCCAACCCGTATTCCATACGATAATTTTTTTTTTATAAATAATACACATTTACGCGCCAATTAAATATGTAACCATTCCACACGTTCGTTGGAACATACAACAAGTTTTAGTGCTTACAAAAGGCACAAAGGCCATTAACGAATGAGATACAAGTTTGACCAATACAAAAATGATAGTTTTAAACTAAACAACACATCGAGCATGGTTTGGGACTAAACTACCCAAAACGCTAGGCCAACTTCCAAAAGCTCCAACATAACATCATCAAGGGACACCTAGTGCCCAAAAACCCCCTTGCCCTTGTCCACACCTGCATCTAAAAAGATAAACAACGAGAGGGGTAAGCTAATGCTTAGTGAGTGCAACAATTATAAGTATACATATACAACCTACTTACTTGCAATCACTTACACATTTATCGCATACATGCTAGCAATATAAATAATCATACCATCCCAAGTACATTACCAAACCTTCCACCATACGAGCCAGCATAATAATAGCATATAGTTTAAACCATATAATATGCTACAATCCACACACAACCATGGTTAACCAATAGAACGAGGGAACGGTGTTTAAAGACCATCGGAGTTCATAACAACCATTAGTGCACTTAACACCTCGTACACTAACCCCACGGGTGGCATCTTAACACTCGATACTTCACCCCGAGTGGCGTCTTAACACCTCGATGCTTCACCCATCTATTCTACGGAGTGGTGCCTTAACACCTCGACACTTCACCCCTAGGTGGCATCTTAACACCTCGATGCTTCACCCATCACGTGAGTAGTGGTGTCTTAACACCTCGACTCTTCACAACTCATACTACACAAATAAATACATCATAAATGCACGCATATAATTATTCCACTCACCTTAACACCTCGGTGGTGATTTAATGCTTCCGAAGGTTTGAAAGCAAGGTACCTATTACATAAGTACACATTCAATTACACACTAGTGGAATTAACCACATTACACATACTTGAGCATTTAATGACTCAATTCGCATTAAATGACTCAACCACACCAAAACCGCCCTTAAATGGCCAAGACCCGACTTTAACTACTAAAGCTAGTGAATTAAAGTCTTCTAACCTCAACTAACACAAACTTAGGGTAATTCATACCCATTTCACCCAAAACTAGGTCAACTAGTACATTTTGACCCATTTTAATTACTTAGCCTCACAATCAAGTCAAACTTACCCATTAACACTTCTTTCATAAATCTAAAAGTGTATTATTGACTAGCAATACCATTTGACACTTACAACCTCAAATCACAAAACCAAAACCCTAGTTTGTGGCTATTAGGGTTTCATTACAACAACATATCCCAAATTCACCCATTTTACCCACAAATGGGTCACCCAAATCTCTAGTAACCAAAACCCTAACCATTAACCAATTAAAACTCAAAACTTAGAGTTAGAACTTACCGAGACTATCAACGTGTAGCTAGAGACACAAGAAACAACATTAATTCTTGCTCCAAGGTTTGATTCACAATTCTCCACTCTCAAATCTCACTTGAACACAAATGGGCTTTTAAGTTTTGGGAGAGAAATTGGAAAGAAAAGAGAAAAGAAATTGAATTAAATGAATAAGTTGTTGAGATTTAAAGCTCCCATCAGATCTACACGTTAATTTACCATTTTGCCCCTTAAAATCCCCTAAAAAGAGCTAAGTCCAGAATCTGTCCAGCAGGATTGCCGCGGTGCGGCTTAATTCGTCGCGGTGCGACGTATAAAGGGAAAACAGACCCTTCATAACTCATTCTCTGATCCAGGTTTGCTTGATATGCCGCGGCGCGAACCACTTTGTCGCGGCGCGGCTTAAAGCTGCACCTGAACAGCTCGACCACCTTAAGCAAATTTTGATTTTTATTTAATTGTACACTCCATTCCCGCTTCATATATTCGCCTAACCCTCAACAATAGTCTCACAAGACTTAACGCTATCAAAACTCATGTATAAACTTGTATATGCGCATATTGTCAAGCATATCTACGTATATACACATATCAACACACATATCTATACATTTCCACATAAACTAACGAGTTACAAACGTTCTAATGATTAAGTATGTACCTTTAGACGTGTACGGGAAAACGGGATGTTACATAAATAATTTCGGACGGGAATATTTATGAAAATATCTTCAAAAATATCGAAGATATTTATGATGATATTTTGGAATTTCTAAGTTCGATGGTTGATGAAGAAAGATTTTCTGCAAGATTTTAACATGAGTACGGAGAAAGATATTCGTTGAAGGTTTCATCGGATTCAGAATTACCTGGTTTCTTTGAATATATGGTATGGCCCTTGTATTTGGCCTTGGTCTCCTTCATGGTTTGCTCAATCTGTTTTTCAGTACCAAATTTTCTATCGAGCGTTCCTAACACTCCTTTCTTTATCATCAAACTTTTGACCGTTTAGACCATCTACAAATTTTTTTTCTGCTTCCTCTGCATTTAATGCTACAATATCTGAATCATCGGTTGTCAATCCGAGGTGGTTTCAGGAGAATTGTGTTTTTAGATGATTAAACGCTGATGGTAATATGGTGAAATATAAAAGGTTCCCCGGTAACAAATAAAAAAAAACACGCATATATATCGAGGTTATAATAAGGTTAATCCAACTGAAAAGTCGAAGTTGACTTGTTGGAGCTGTGATAAAATTGGCTAATTTGGAAGGGATTGCAAAGTTATTTTCGGTAATAACACGCCAATGGAGCTAGTACAGATACGTGTTAAACGTTTACTCAGGTTCTGAGAGTTTTTAGGTGCATAACTATATGCATCAACCTTTTCTTCCGTAGATGAAGTGCGGTTAGTTCATCCTTTCGACTGAGGTGTTTTCAAGAATCATGAAAGGTTTGAACGTGGATTGTAATCGTCAAGATACAAGTGAGATTTAAGATGAAATCAAGTGGCAAACTTGAAGAATTGTTTAGTTTCATATGTTATAATCAGTATTTTAATTCATTTTAATTATCCAATGTTAGTAGTCCACAGTTGATAGTCTACAGTTAACAATCCAATAATTCATATATAGCTTAATATATAATATTCGAATTAATTAATACGTATCGTGACCCGTATACATTTCTCAGACTCGATCACAACTCAAAGTATATATATTATTGTAGAATCAACCTCAACCCTGTATAGCTAACTCGATCATTACTGCATATAGAGTGTCTATGATTATTCCAAATAATATATATAGATGCGTCGATATGATATGTCAAAACCTTGTATACGTGTCCCGATATTTTAAGTGCGTAAAATAAATAACAGAAATTAAATGACGATAAATAAAATTGCGAGAATATAAATTGCGATAATTAAATTGCGATAAGTAAATTGCGATAAATAAATATAATATGGAATTAACAGTTAACTAGGAACAGTTAGCTAGGATTTTGTTAGCGTGGATTCTTAAAAAAATTTCTCATAATTTATTTGTTTGTTTCTAACAAATTTTATTTTGTCCAATGTTTTCTTCATTATGCCACTTGTTGGATTCTGATAACTCAAAATCCAAATATGAAATCAAATGGAAATGGTTATTCTGCGGTGAAGGGATACGTATATCTGTGGGTGTAAGTAGGATAGTAAATGACCGTTGAATCGGATTGGAAGAATGTACAGTGTATCTTATTAATGTGAAATCTAAATATTCCCCGGGTATTACCTACCCGTTAAAATATTTTCACCATTAACAGTTTATACAAAAGAATTTTTAATTACAATCTTTATGAAAACATATATACATATGTATTTTCTTCATATGTAATCATGGATTTAATGAGTCAATATGATATTAAACTCATTTGATTTACCGTTAGAACGAGAATATATAATCTCTAAAACATTAAAGATTACATAATCGCCATGTCGAACGAAGGTAATTGATGTAGAACGATCCGTAGAACGATGATTATACATAAAGTACAGAATGAGATGTTGAGGCATGGATTGTTGAAACTTGGGTTGTTGGTGGTACTGGTGCCGTTAGTGCTGAGGCTGGTGATGTTACTGGTGTTGGTGATACTGCTTGTGCTTGCAAATTGTGTACCGTGCTCTCTAAAGTTAATACTCGAGCTCGGAGTTCTCTAACTTCTTCTACTAACCCTGGTTGGTTATCAGTGTGAGGTAGAGGTCGGATATCTCCTCTATTTCCGTTAATGGTAGCATCAAGACGAAAAATTCTTGCAAAAAAGGTATAAACGGTGTTGCGAATGGGTTCGCCGGTGAGCGGGTCAAGTACTCCAAGGTTTGGTGGTAGATTCGGTTCATTATATGGAGTACCTTCTTCCCTTTTCCATAGGGTGAGTATGTTGCAAACCCACCCCCATTTTCTCCAGTAATCACGGTAGTTGATTGGTTGGTGTGCTCCTGTCACGCTGTCTTCGGAGTTAGAGGAACTTGGTCGATTTGTAGAGGCCATCTTACGCTATCTCAGAAAAGATTTTTGGTATGAAGAGTTTAGTGACAGCAATTGATAGTTGGATGGTATTCTCAATACATAATATGCATAGATATATATAGTACCAGGTTCCCTTAAATTACGGAGAAATTTACGGAAGATATCAGGCAAAGTCTACCGTAATAGATACGCTAAGATATGAATTTGTCTATACATTATCTATGCAATAAAGACAGTAGGACGTATCTAGACTTAGGAATGATAAGCAGGTAATTTCCTAAGGATGATAAGTAGATGATTTTCGACACGAAATGATAAGCAAAACTTTTGACATGCAGACACGGTCGAAGTCCAGACCCACTAATGCATCTAAACAACTATCAGTTAGACACACTAATGCAAGACCTGGTTCGCTAAGACCACCACTCTGATACCAACTCTAACGACCCGTCCTAATCCATCTGGACGAATACATTAAACTTGGTTACCTCGCGAGGTACTTGACCTCTATATGATACATTTTACAAACATTGAATTCGTTTTAAAAAAAAACAAACATCTAAAGTTGACGGCATGCATACCACTTCATAATATATCCAACTATAATTAACTTAGTAATAATCTTGATGAACTCAATGACTCGAATGCAACGTCTTTTGAAATATGTCATGAATGACTCCAAATAATATCTCTAGAATGAGCAAATGCACAGCAGAAGATTTCTTTCATACCTGAGAATAAACATGCTTTAAAGTATCAACCAAAAGGTTGGTGAGTTCATTAGTTTATCATAAACAATCATTTCCATTAATTTAATAGACCACAAGATTTTCATTTTCATTTCTCATAAACATCATCTCATATCAGGCATTTCGCAAACTGCATAGAGATAAAAATCATTCATATGGTGAACGCTTGATAACCGAACTAACAGGATGCATATAGAATATCTCCATCATTCCGGGACTCTCATCGGACATGATAATCGAAGTACTAAAGCATTCGTAACCCGAATGGGACGTGTCAAGGTCCATAGATCTATCTTTAGGATTCGCGTCAATTAGGGGCCATTTCCCTAATTCTTAGGCTACCAAGCTAAAAAGGGGCATATTCGATTCGATAATCCAACCATAGAATGTAGTTTCGATCACTTGTGTCTATTTCGTAAAACATTTATAAAAGCAGCGCATGTATTCTCAGTCCCAAAAATATATATTGCAAAAGCATTTAAAAAGGGAGCAAATGAAACTCACAATTCTGTTTTTGTAGTAAAAATACATATGACGACATTTGAACAATGCAGGGTTGGCCTCGGATTCACGAACCTATATCATTTGTATATTTATTAATACACATAATCGTAATCGAACAAATTTATTTATTATATCTTAATTTATATATTATATATTAAATTTATGTATATATTCAACTGATTAATATCTATATAGTTATATTAATATATACATATTTATTTATATGCATTATTGTTCAGTGTTATATTTAAAATCAATAGTTTATTATATGTAAGAAATTAAATAAATAATATTAGTAAGTTTGATTTATATAGTTATGTGAAATATTAGTATATGTAATAAGTATATTTTTATATACAAATTATTTATTTGTTAAAATGATAGTTTTGAAAATAATGATTTACTAATAATAATAATAATAATAACTTTATTAATAATGATAATACTAATACTAAAAATGATATTGTTAATAATGATACTTATGTTAATAATAATAATAATAATAATAATAATAATAATAATAATAATAATAATAATAATAATAGTAATCGTACTGATAAAAGAGTCACATATAATTATACTTATCTTGATATCCTTTATCCTTATTGTTAATATTCGTATTCAAAATATTATCCTCTATCAATACCTATGTTTATATCTATTTTCATTTCATATTTCCACCTATCTATATTCGATTCATAATCATAACTTAATTATTATTATCTGTCTCATATATATGTGCGTTTATATTTACTTTAATATTTTATGATCCTAAGTAACTTCGTATTTAATATTTATAATGATTATGACCATAATCATATTTATCTTAATACCATTATTATATCAATACTTATTAATTCATATGAATATTTTTTAGGTCATAAGTAATTAACCAAAATTGTATTATACATCTTATAAATGCATTATTAAACATATTAACCATCTTTTTCATAATGATACCATATTTGTACTTAATATATTTTAAGTCATAAAGTTTAATCTTATCTTCCCATGTTAATTAAAAATTTTTTAACATTCTAATGATATTAATAATAATAACCATAACAATAATAATAATAATAATAATAATAATAATTATTATTATTATTATTATTATTATTATTATAATAATAATAATAATTATAATGATTTTAAAAAATATATATATATGTAAAACTACCTTTAGAAGCTTTTATAAAAAGTATGCCCCGAACCGGGCTCGAACCTGAGACCTCTCGCTCACCCAACACAACACCCAGCCACTCCTCTAATTTCATTTTTCTGAATTTCTATCAGTCTAACATTTATTTATACTGTATCTGCTATCTATTTCCCTTCTTCTTCATAAACACTTGTCGACCAGTTCATGCTCTAAATTCAGATTAACGAATTCAATGTTTCATAGAAGACTTGTAAACAACTAAATAAATTGGAAAGATAGTTATTAAATAAAAAAAATGAAACAAAAACAGAATCCAGCAGCCTACTGCTGTTCGCAGTTTTTCAAAAAAAAATCTTGCTTTTTGATTTTTAAAACATTTTAGCTTTCGATTCCTTCACAAACTATTTTCTAAATTACTCCTATAAACTATTGGAACCATCAATTGATCAAGAAACACTAAAACGAACTCGAATTTTCATAATGAACAAATTATTTGACTTTTGAAAATTTAACTTTGACTTACAAATTTGTACTCGATATGAGGAATTGAGAGCTGAAACTTTGCAGAAAGATTCAATGGAAGGTTCCTAATATAATTGCATTTTTAGTTTTTTAAAAATTGAGTCGAATTCGAGCTATTGTGTAAAAGCTGCCAAGACAGAGGTCGACATTCTTCATCTATTTTTTTTCTCTTTAATTGCAGTAGGAGATAGCAATATATATCAATGATAAAATGAATAATCGGACTAGTACAGATGATAGGATGGGTTTTGTTTTGTATTGACAAATGAGATCAATTTGTTTACCCGCACACAACAAGGACAAAAATAAAGAAAAATTTGATGTTGATGGAAACAGATTGCAATTATCTGTATTAGCTGTTATATTACATTTAATATTAATAATAGATAAATATAATATTAATACTATTAATATTATTAATGGTAATAACTAATAATATTAATACAATAAGAATAATAAGTATATAAATATAAATAATTATAATAATAATAATAATAGTTAACAATAATCCTAACAATATTGATAATACAAATAATTATTAATAATACTCTGAAATATGACATTATTAATGATAATAATAATAATTTGTATTATCTTTATAATAGTATTTATAATATTAATTATAATTTTTAATGATAATGGTAATAAGGAAAATGATAATCTTAAAAATCATAATTTTTAATATTAATTATAATGCTACTGACATTAATATTAATCTTATATAATATAACAACTACATTTTTAATTTGTAAGTATTTTTAATATATAGATATTACATATTATTATTTATGTAATTCTTATATTATCTGATAACATATTTAATATTGATATATGTTATATATACTAAAATATACATATAATAATAATTGTGTACAGGTTATATATATATATATATATATATATATATATATATATATATATATATATATATATATATATATATATATATATATATATATATATATATATATTATATATTTTTATTTTAATAACATTTTATTTATTTTGTATATTACTCTACACATTTAATTCAAATGATTAAATGGTATTATATTCGTTCAAATTAATATATACACTTATATTTTTATTTACATATATATATTTATTAACATATTTATTTACAAACAATTGTTCGTGAATCGTCTGTAATGGTCAAAGGCCAATTGTATATATGACAACAGTTCAAAATTTTTTATATTCAACTTTATAGACTTTGCTTATTGTGCCGAAATCATATTAAGATTAAGTTTAAATTTAGTCGGAAATTTTTGGGTCGTCACAGATCTGAAAACTAGTCCTGGAACACTAAGTTGTCACCATTGGAAGTACTAATTTTTCACATTAACGCACGACAAACTTTTTCAAATTAATCAACAAAATTTGTGAAAAAAAAAATAATTAATTGATTCTTCTCGTTGCATCGTGCTCCCTCTGGCATCATCAACCTCTTCGAGAACCTTCGCCGTAAGTTTTTTCTGGGGCGGGACGGGTGACGAATCAAAGCTTTCTTGGATTAAACGGGACACAATCTTACGTTCCTATGGGGAGGGAGGGTTAAATATTGGGTCATTAAAAGCAAAAATTTGGATTCTTTTGGGTAAATGGTGGTGGAGGTTTCACACCGAAACCGATGCTTTTTGGATAAATGTAATAAAAAGTATCTATGGGCGGGTTGGTGGGTTGGGTCTTAATTCCATTGTTCCTGCTAAACTTCATGGTTCTGTTTGGCATAACATTATAGAGATTGGACGCGATCTAATGAAAATTGGCTTGAATATTGAATCATTTTTTGAGAAGAAAGCTAGGTGACGGGAGAGATTTGCTGTTTTGGCATGATGTCTAGTCAGGTTCTGTTTGCTTTAAAGATTGTTTTCCGAGATTATATAGGCTGGAACAGGAGCAACTCGTTTCTGTACTTAATAGAGTGAAGTTTTCAAACGGGTCATGGTTGTTCAAATGGAACTGGGTCAGGTCTCTTACCGGCAGGCTTGGTGGCGAATTGGAGCAGCTTACTTCATTAATCACGAGTGGGCCGCCTCTTGGAAATGGTAACTCATTGTGGAAATGGGTTTTGGACAGCAAGTGCACTTATAATACTCATTCTGTCGCTATCACAATTGACGCTGCTATCTTTCAGGTTAGCACCTCAACACAAGCGACTTTGAGGAATAACCTTCTTCCGCAAAAAGTTAGCATTTTCGTGTGGCGGGCTATGCGTGAAAGGATTCTAACGAGGGTTGAACTGGATAAACGTGGCATCGACCTCGATTCTCTACTATGTCCGTGTTGCAACAATGAGGTAGAATCTGTGGATCATGCTATTACATCTTGTAGCTTCGTAAAAACTACTTGGCAAGGTGTCTATAGTTGGTGGAATCTAGTCGTTCCGAGTAATATGAATATCTCAAACGCGTTCCGGGTAATATGAATATCTCATGACGAGTCCCTTAAAGAAAGTTTGGCAATCGGTTCAATGGGTCACTGATAGTGCTCCAAATGAACATATATTTAGTAGCAATATCCTCCCAATATGTAAATTATTTAGTTGTAATTGTGCTATTTTAAGTTGTAATCGTTTATATTAAATAAGTGCGAAGACAAAAGGCAAAAACGACGATTTGAAGACGCAAATGACCAAAAAGCTCAAATGTACAAGATACAATCCAAGTGGTTCAATTTATTGATAAGAAACGTCTAAAAATGACAAAAGTACAAGTTGCGTAACGCAAAGTACAAGATATTAAATTATACGAAAAGACGTTCAAAAATCCAGAACAGGGACATGAGTCTACTCTCAACGCGCGACGCAACGGTGCAAAAATTACAAGTCAACTATGCACATAAATAAAATATAATATTTAAATAATTTTTAAAATTATTTATATATTATATTATTATTTAATTACGTCGACAAGCTAAGATCCAAAAAATTGTGAGCTGAAAAATCAAACTCCACGACTCGCGGAGTTTGAAGGCCAAAAACTCCACGACTTGCGGAGCAGCCAGATTCCAAAATGCCTATAAAAGGCCACGAGCTTCTGCAGTTTTAAAAAAATATATATATACATAATAATAATAATACTCTGTAATATATAATAAATAAATATAATATATATATATATATATATATATATATATATATATATATATATATATATATATATATATATAGTATAGGTTTGTTTTATATTAGATTAGTTTGGGTTATGTAAAAGTTATTTTTACGGGTTTTGAAGTCGAAATTCTGTCCGTATACCACTACGCGATAAATACTCAATGTAAGTTATGTTCTCCTTTTTAAATTAATGTCTCGTACTTAAGTTATTATTATGCTTATTTAATACCGAAGTAATCATGATGTTGGGCTAAAAATATTAAAATTGGGTAATTGGACTTTGTACCATAATTGGGGTTTGGATAAAAGAACGACACTTGTGAAAATTAGACTATGGGCAATTAATGGGTTTTATATTAACTAAACAATACCTTGTTAATTTAATATACAAACTTATAATTTGACGTATTTATATATAACCACATACGCTTGACTGGGTACGGTGGGCGGGATATCTATAAATACCAATAATTATTCATTTTACCGGACACGGAACTGGATTAATAGTTAATAGACTTGTTGAAACAGGGGTGAATTACATTCAAGGGTAATTGGTGTAATTGTTTACAAAGTAGTAAAACCTTGGTTTACACGCAGTCGATAACCTGGTGTATTCATTAAACAAAGTATTAAAACCTTGTTACAATTCGAATCCCCAATTAGTTGGAATATTTGACTTCGGGAATAAGAATAATTTGACGAAGGCTTTCGCTCTTTATATTTATGACTGATGGACTATTATGGACAAATCCGTATGGACATATTAAATAATCCAGGACAAAGGACAATTAACCCATGGACATAAAACTAAAATCAACACGTCAAACATCATGATTATGGAAGTTTAAATAAGCATAATTCCTTTATTTTCATATTTAATTGCACTTCTAATTATTGCACTTTTATTTATTGTTATTGTATTTAATTGCATTTTTAATTATCGTACTTTTTAATTATCGCACTTTTATTTATCGAAATTTCATTATCGTTATTTATTTTACGTTTTAAATTAAGTTATATTTATTATACATTCGGTTTTAACTGCGACTAAAGTTTTAAAATCGACAAACCGGTCATTAAAAGGTAAAAATCCCCCTTTATATATTATTAATATAATATATTTTGTACAAATATAATTGTTTAAAAATATAGTGTGCAATAAGCCCGCTCCCTGTGGAACGAACCGGACTTACTAAAAACTATACTACTCTACGATTAGGTACACTGCCTATAGTGTTGTAGCAAGGTTTAGGTATATCCCATTTGTAAATAAATAATTAAAACTTGTGTAATTTGTATCGCTTTTCGTATCAAAAATATATAGTATTTCACGTACACCTCGCACGACATCAAGTTTTTGGCGCCGCTGCCGAGGACTCGGCGAAACGCTATATTTTTAATTTATTTTTGTATAAATATATTTATATATATTTTTAGAAAAACAATATAAAATTTAAAAAAAAAGAAAAAAAACGTTTTTCAAACTCCACGACTCGCAGAGTTTGCAGGCTTAAAACTCCACGACTCGCGGAGCCACCCAGACAGGCGCACCCAGGAACCCTACTTCGCATTTATTACGGAATAATATTAATTATTATTATTTTAAAACCCTAATTAGGTTTAATTAATTTAATATTTAATTTTTAGTTTTAATTAAATTTGTAATAATTACTTTTAATTAGTTTTATTATATATAAAAATTAATACTTTTATAAAATAAAAATATAAAAATAATATTTTTATAAAAATTGTACTTTTTACAGCTTTAAGTTTATTTTTATATTTTGTATTTTTTTTAGTGTAATATTTGTATCTTTATTGTTCGTAGCTAGTTTTAAGTTCTAGTATTTTGCCGTAGCTTATTTTTATTTTTAGATTTTTAGGCTTTGCCGTTAAATCCCTTTAGTGCTATTTTTTTAGACTAAGATTTAGGTGCTTTAGAATTTTGCGACGATTTTAAAATTTTAGTGCCTTTTAAGTCACGACTCGCTACTTTCTTATTTTTATTTTTCGCCGTTTTTCGACGCGCATTCTTTTTCTTTCTTATTTCTCGACGCTTTAGTTTTTAGGACTTAGAAATTTTCTCTATTTCTTATCTAATATCTCAAACGGAAAGAAAAATTATTTAAGTGGTTAAATTAATGGACGTTGACAATTTTCTGCTTCGTAGTAATAGTTGGATTTGTTAGTGGCTGAGTTGTGAGCTTCCGATTTAAAGGGTTCTGGCTCCCTGCTGCATCTTTTGGCTATTCGAAACGTGGGCAAAAGCAGAAAAGTCTATTAATTGGACAACTTATATAAGTTTTTCTATTTTTATAACTAATAGGATAATTAGTAAATGCACCACATTGTGGCTAAAATTTGGCCATCGCAATAAAATGGAAAATTTTGAAAACAAGGCTATGGAAACTCTTTTTGATATCCAAAATCAATTAAATCAATACTCTCAAACGGGTGTTGATGACAATTCGTTCGGTCAATCTTGGATCACGAATGACGAAACAATAACTGGTTGTGAAATCTGTGGAGATTATCACTCAACATGGGAATGTTATTATTACGTTCCTATGGAAAATTACACACCCACAGAACCTGAATGGAATGATTATGAAGAATACAATTCAAATTGGGATTATTCCCAAGAATATTTCCAAACTCAACAACCATTAGACGAGGAAAATTGCGTGTCTGAAAATTTATTAGACAATATGAAAATCAAACTCGAAGAACTCAATGCTCAAAATGAACAAATGAGAGAGTTTGTAAACCGGCAAGCTTAAACTCTATCAGACTACACACCTGTTGATCTGAGGAGTCGTGTGCAAGAAAATCTCATATCATCGAATTTTGATGAATTCGAGAGCTCCGAAATCACCAACTATCCCGATGATACTTTTTATTCAGTCTTACCAATTTCACAACATATCAACACATTAGCCTCTACCGACGAAATCATCGATCCATCAATGGATAAAGAAGAAGTAAGGGTGACAAATTGGTACTCTTGGGAATACGATAACGTTGAAAATTTTACCCCCGAGGCCAAACCGAACTTCACCATTCCACAACCTTCCAACCCAATATTATCAATAGACGAGTCATCCACCGGAAATGAACTACGAGCTGTAATAGATAATGACACTTCGAATTTTACCCAATTGGGTAATAGAGGTGAAAACTTTGATCCTGAGAATAAAAGGAAGGAAATATTAGGAATTGTCCACCCTATAGAAATAAGTATGTCGGTGTATATCGATCCATTTGACCAAGAACCAGAAAAGAGACATATCCATTTACTAAAAGCTACACTTAAAAAAGAATTAAGTAGTGACGATCGGGTGAGTCTAAACTTTAAACCCATTGATATATTATACATCACCCGAGATGTAAATAACTGGCTCACTATTTTAATTCATGGAACTTATTCTACCGACTTCACATGTCGTCAGCTAAGTGTGGGGAAGTCTAACCCCACTTAACGTTAAATTAGGGGTTCGGGTTAGTGCATAACTCGTTAATAAACATGCATAATAAATTAGGGTAAAAGACGCATTTTTAAAGATTAGCAAACAATTCAGAAAAGCAACCGTTTTTGAAGAAAAATATGTGTGATAAAACAAGAAGGAATGAACGATGAGGCGCGCCATCTATCATTCGACGAGCTTTGTAATTACAAACTGGGTATTTTCAATCATTTTTCTACACTAATCACCCTCATGAATTTATAATTAGAGTCTGATTTCATGCAAATGAGGGCATTGCATGATCTCAAGTGTGGGGAAGGGTTATAAATGCTCTCGGGTTTATACTTGGTTTATTTGCCAAATTTTATGAAAATTTGAAAAATTTTCAACTAAATGAATTTAAAATCATGTTTATATATATTTATGAACGGTGAAAACTAGGTGTTAATACCGAAATTATCGTTACCTCGAAAAGGACATAAATTGAGAAACACCCTAAAACGCTTGAATTCATTTAAAATGGAATAAAGGAGAATAAAAAGGCAAAGAAAGAAACTAAGTGTGGGGAGAATGTACCTAGTTATTCAATTAAAAACTATCTAGCACATGTTTCCGTAAAGTTATTGCAGGTGCTTTTGTTTTGGACTAAATTAACTATTTTACCCGAGGAAAAAAAAGAAAAGATGGATCTACACGATGAATCAATTCCATCATTAAAAGGAAGTAAAGTCTTCCGAAAAAGACACGCGCTTCTTGATTTAGGTCAAGAAGTTGTCGTCCAGACCAGCTGTAGGTTGACGAAAAATCTAGAAAAGTCATCACTAAAATCAGCAGGAAATCCACGGACCTCAACATCAAACAGAGTCGCCAAGTGGTCAGATTTATCCTAACCATGAGAAGGATTTATCTCGTACAATGGGGGGGACACCGTGCAAATTAGCTTGATAAGATTAATGAATCAGATCCCCAGAAAGGATAATCTCCTTAAAGATTAAAAATCAGCTTTTAAGCCTGATATTACTCAATCCTTGAGATTGACCTTAAAGATTGAGAATTACAAACTCATGGAATTCGATGATATCTAAACTCGAGTTTGAACGAGAAAATATTTTGATCAAAATTACAAACCGATTTTTTTTCTGAAAACCTATTTTCAATGCGTTCATTACCATTGAACGTAAAATCCTAGGAATTCACCTGGAATTCATTAGGTCACCTGAACCAAATCGGGTGTCAACGTTAAGAACGGTGGTTGCATAGCATGGTCGAAGACAGGACCTTGTGCCAGACCGAAAAATTATAAGGGTGAGCTTTAATATTGCTCCTACAAAGGATAGTAATTGCGTCCGACACGTTATAGACCATAATCAAAAGCAAGTCACGGGACATTGCCTTAACAGTTGCTTGTTCATCGCTTTCCTTTACAACCGGACGGTAGTTTACCGAAAGGTAATATACGGGACAAGTAAACTGGACGTATTGCTTTCCTAATACAAGGTTAGCAAGTGGGTGACACAAAACCATAAGTTTTGAGCTAAAATTTTCAAATCTGAAACCCACAAAACCCACAAAAATATTTTGCAACATCGGTGAAGGGTTATTCCGAAAAACTTATCTAGGGTAAAAGCTAGATTAAATTTTCAAAAAGATCAAATGTTTCCTTAAGGATCTACATTTTCATAGTCATGTGGGACTGTAAACCACATCGTTACTATCATTGTTTATACCGCCGTATCAAAATCACTGATGTATAAAGTGTGAAGAATAAAGAAGTGATTCGTGTGATTTAATTTCAAGTTCTGTATTGCTTGAGGACAAGCAACGTTTAAGTGTGGGGATATTTGATAGTGCTCCAAATGAACATATATTTAGTAGCAATATCCTCCCAATATGTAAATTATTTAGTTGTAATTGTCCTATTTTAAGTTGTAATCGTTTATATTAAATAAGTGCGAAGACAAAAGGCGAAAACGACGATTTGAAGACGCAAATGACCAAAAAGCTCAAATGTACAAGATACAATCCAAGTGGTTCAATTTATTGATAAGAAACGTCTAAAAATGATAAAAGTACAAGTTGCGGAACGCAAAGTACAAGATATTAAATTATACGAAAGGACGTTCGAAAATCCGGAACCGGGACATGAGTCTACTCTCAACGCGCGACGCAACGGTGCAAAAATTACAAGTCAACAATGCACATAAATAAAATATAATATTTAAATAATTCTTAAAATTATTTATATATTATATTATTATTTAATTACGTCGACAAGCTAAGATCCAAAAAATTGTGAGCTGAAAAATCAAACTCCACGACTCGCGGAGTTTGAAGACCAAAAACTCCACGACTCGCGGAGCAGCCAGATTCCAAAATGCCTATAAAAGGCCACGAGCTTCTGCAGTTTTAAAAAAAATATATATATACATAATAATAATAATACTCTGTAATATATAATAAATAAATAAATAAATAAATAAATATATATATATGTATATATATGTATATATATGTATATATATATATATATATATATATATATATATATAGTATAGGTTAGTTTTATATTAGATTAGTTTGGGTTATGTAAAAGTTATTTTTACGGGTTTTGAAGTCGAAATTCTGTCCGTATACCACTACGCGATAAATACTCAATGTAAGTTATGTTCTCCTTTTTAAATTAATGTCTCGTACTTAAGTTATTATTATACTTATTTAATACCGAAGTAATCATGATGTTGGGCTAAAAATATAAAAATTGGGTAATTGGGCTTTGTACCATAATTGAGGTTTGGATAAAAGAACGACACTTGTGGAAATTAGACTATGGGCTATTAATGGGTTTTATATTAACTAAACAATACCTTGTTAATTTAATATACAAACTTATAATTTGATGTATTTATATATAACCACATACGCTTGACTGGGTACGGTGGGCGGGATATCTATAAATACCAATAATTATTCATTTTACCGGACACGGATCTGGATTAATAGTTAATAGACTTGTTGAAACAGGGGTGAATTACATTCAAGGGTAATTGGTGTAATTGTTAACAAAGTAGTAAAACCTTGGTTTACACGCAGTCGATAACCCGGTGTATTCATTAAACAAAGTATTAAAACCTTGTTACAATTCGAATCCCCAATTAGTTGGAATATTTGACTTCGGGAATAAGAATAATTTGACGAAGGCTTTCGCTCTTTATATTTATGACTGATGGACTATTATGGACAAATCCATATGGACATATTAAATAATCCAGGACAAAGGACAATTAACCCATGGACATAAAACTAAAATCAACACGTCAAACATCATGATTATAGAAGTTTAAATAAGCATAATTCCTTTATTTTCATATTTAATTGCACTTCTAATTATTGCACTTTTATTTATTGTTATTGTATTTAATTGCACTTTTAATTATCGTACTTTTTAATTATCGCACTTTTATTTATCAAAATTTCATTATCGTTATTTATTTTACGTTTTAAATTAAGTTATATTTATTATACATTCGGTTTTAACTGCGACTAAAGTTTTAAAATCGACAAACCGGTCATTAAACGATAAAAAACCTCTTTTATATATTATTAATATAATATATTTTGTACAAATATAATTGTTTAAAAATATAGTGTGCAATAAGCCCGCTCCCTGTGAAACGAACCGGACTTACTAAAAACTATACTACTCTACGATTAGGTACACTGCCTATAGTGTTGTAGCAAGGTTTAGGTATATCCCATTTGTAAATAAATAATTAAAACTTGTGTAATTTGTATCGCTTTTCATATCAAAAATATATAGTATTTCACGTACACCTCGCACGACATCAGTCACCGGGTACTTTACTTGGAAGAATAGGAATCTCAAAGTTTTCGGCAAATACTCATGGGCACCTTCAAAGATCATATGCAAAATTCATGTAAAGACGTATGAGTGGATCTCTAACCGGTCGAGGAAACGCCCCAGCTCTTGGCTACAGTGGCTGTCAAACCCGAGAGAATTAGGATGCCCGGACTCTTTCAATATCGACCCATGCTGAATTTGGAGACTTTCAATATCGCCCTACTATCTAAGGTACGTCTTCTTTTTCACTTTATATATATATATATATATATATATATATATATATATATATATATATATATATATATATATATATATATATATACTCTTACTATTTTTTTCTTTTCATAAACGGTTCTGTTAAGCGAGGCTTAGCAAGCGTCGATTTTATTGGCGACTTGACTGCCGCTTAGAGCCTAAATTGAACTCCAGTCACGATGTAAAACCTATGAAAATTTGATTCTACCATTTTCATGGCGTCTCTGTTTATTTTATTTATTTTTTATTTTCTTATTTATTATTACTTTTTTTAATATATATATATAGTTATCTTTTTTTTTTTCCATTCTTTATGGCCGGAGGTCCCCTTGAAAGCAATCTCTTTACCCGTCGAATAGAGAGAGGGATGACTTTCTCCGCTCTTGTGAGTGTTTAACTCGGGGTGGAGAAATGATTTCTCTTTATTCTAGGATAAAGGAAAGATTGTCTACATTCCACCTCCCTCATAGCCCACTTATATGGGATTGGGTATTGTTGTTGTTATTGTTGCTGCTGCTGAATTTGGAGACTTTCGAGATCATCTTGTAAACCGTAAATTATATAGTTTTGTGTACCATATACTCCGTAGTATAGAAGTTGTGATGTATTGTGAATCTGTTTTTGCAGTGCTCTGTTTGCTGCATAAACAATTTTGTACAGTTTCTATTTATATTTATATATAATGGGGGATGATTCTCACACACACTTTTTTGATCCTCACACACCAATTGAGTATTATTAGAAGAGTAAAAGGTTAAAATATGTGTGTGAGGATCAAAAAAGTGTGTGTGAGAATCATCCCCCATATATAATACATAAGCATCCTTTCAAAAAAAAAAAAATTATATATATATATATATATATATATATATATATATATATATATATATATATATATATATATATATATATATATATATATATATATATATATATATAGAATCCACCCTTTATTTTAGTCTTAGTACATTACCCATTAATAAATTTTTTAAAAGCTATACCTTCTGCATTACATGTTGTACATTTACCACTTATATATCTCTCTTCTTCATCTTTTACAATTTTCATAACACACACATTTCACACCTACAAACACACACTTTCACCATTCCCATTAAACACTCTACTAACTAACACCACAATAACAATTAAAAATAATTATAATGTCATCATCATCATCATCAAAGGTTTCAGTATGGAGATTTGATTCACCATTGATATATTTATTTGGAGGGATATCAATTATACTTGCTCTAATAACAGTGGCTTTGATCATTTTAGCATGTTCTCAAAAAAAGCGTAGATTGGCATCAGACGATATCGAAAGTGGTGGCCACGCGCAAAAGGCGGGAAAATCGATGTACAACGGTGGTGATGGTGATGATGTCAGCCCAAAAGTGGTGGTGATTATGGCCGGAAATGATGTCCCTACTTATATAGCAACGCCCTCCGATTTAGTCACTGAAGACACACGAGTTATTAATTGAAAAATGAATATTTAGATTAATCGTTACTTCGAATATTTGTTAATTCGGAAGAACGAAAATTTTGAGCATGAGACCCCAATTTTGTCCTTTTTTTTTTTTTTTTTTGGATGTTAATTAGTTAGATACTTGAGATATCTACCAGTTTTGATGGATGAAAAAGCTTGAAATGAATAAGATAAATTTGGTTCAATCTAATTGTTGATTTAAGTTAGTTTGATGATTGCGTTTTATGAACTAATATACGTGACATATATCGTAGAAATTAATTATAAATATATCTGCATTACTTAAAGCAGAAATATTTTATTTTAAAAATGTTATGTTCAATATTGTGGTGTTCCGATCAAAAGAACAGTGGCATACTAGTGCCGGAGTGTTTTTTAACGGCGGAAGGAATTAGAGAACGGTGGAGGAAGAAACTTTATTGGTGGGATAAAAAGGCAAAAGTAAAGGGAAAAAGTCTTTTTCTTTCTTCAAATGCTTTAACCTATGCGATCCTCAATGAATTTAAGTGCACACTTTATTTTTTAAATTTTGTAGCTACGATTTTTAGTACTATTATTAACGTATAAGAGAATTTTTAGTACATTACAGTTATATCATTAGAGCATATCCAGGAACTTCTCACCAGCATTTTTTATTTTAAAAGAGCATTTATGTAATTAAACACCTTCGCTATTTATTCAATTCAATATTAACTTTTATAAAGTTAATATTTAATCGTTATGTACAATACTTTTATTTAGGTTCAATAACTTTGTTGAAGGCTATTTTTTTTTTTGTTTTGTTTGAATTTATCAATTTTATTAATGAGAATCGAAATACTGATCTATGTAATTAATTAACTATAAGCAGAAAATCATTGTCTTGTTGTGTAGGATGTTCGTTGTGTTTGTTTGTTGCTATGGTTGTTTATGTGGGATGTTTTTGTCTTTGTATTAACTAGCTTTTTGCTAGTTTATTTATTTAATGAAATGCTTGGCTTTCGAAAAAAAGAGAAGCAAAAAATCATTATATTTATATAGCTGGATTTTCCCAACTTAGACCCTTGTTCACCAAGTTTAATTTATTAAGTGTTACATTACAATTAAACTACCATCTATAAAAACAATTTAGGGAGTACATTAAATGAGCTGTCTGGATCCTTCATTTTTTTTCTTAGATCTATAAATGTAATTTATATACTCCGTATATATTTATATATATACTAAATAGTGAAAAAATATTTAGCCAAGATATAGTATGCCAAAATTGCTACAACAAACAACAAAAATCATGGCCTAAAGACCTAAGTACACGAACATACCATAGATATTTTACTGATAGAGTATGCCAAAATTGCTACAACAGACAACAAAAACCATGGCCTGAAGAGTGAAGACCCTAAGTACACGAGCAAACCATAAACATACAGCAAAACAAAGAATTTCATGAGTCTAGTTTTGTTTATGTAAAAAAAAGTATTATTTGATTTATCTAAATTTTGTAATTTTTCATACAATAAATTCAACCACGTAGAATATTATAAGTATATTCTTTAATGTGGATAATGACGTGATAAAAGAAATTGGGGAAAAGAAATCTAGGAATGCAGCAAACTGCAGACGTATTAATATCGGTGGGACTCGGCTACTCGAAACCTCTTCTTTTGCGTTGTCTTTATGTTATCTACTACTTTGCACAGCTGGCAAACACTTGTCATGTTAAAAATAGATACCGGATACCACATAAGTTCACGGTGATCAGTATTTAATTTGGACTGTAGAACTCAAAAATCAAACCGACATTAAACTGGAAAAAAAAATCAAATTGAATTTGAAAAATAGTTTTCAGATCGAGTCAAACCGAAACCGAATTTAAATTCGGTTTTCGGTTCGGTTTTGAAAATTTTGAATTCGATTTAACCGAAAACCAAATTCATAACCGAATTCAAAATTTTTATATATTTAATTTGTATTTTGATGTTTTATTGTCATTATAATTTGAGATCCAATCAATAAAATATGTTCTCATCCATATGACGATTTGGTAGCTCACATTATAATTATGTTACTCAAATTATTGTGTTTTTCTTATTAATAACAAAAGCAGTAAACGTCATAATTAAGCTGTAAATATTAATAAATCATCGAATTCTTGATAATTTAATTACACATCATTGTTTTAGGATATAAATAATTAAGACATCAGTAACGTCACAATTAAACTACCATCGTTATCAGTTTTTTCATAATATTCGGTTTTAACCGAAAACCAAATCCGAATTCGAATTCGGTTTTCGTTTCGGTTCGGTTTTAACTTTGAATTCAGTTTTCGGTTCGGTTTTCGGTTTTTCCCAAAAAAAATTCAAAACCGAATACACCGAACCGAATAAGCCGAACAAACTGAAAACTGAACCGATGAACACTCCTACATAAGTTACATTTACAAATACGTGAATACGGAGTTTAATCTTATTACATTTTTTTCTTCGAAAATACATATTACTCCCTCCCTCTCATATTAATTGTCACATAAAAAATCATACAGTTTAATGAAATGTCATAAAAGTACTGCACTTTCTGTTTATTTTTCAGTTTTGCACTTACATTTTCTTTCTCCTTTAATCATATCCACATACATTAAGGGCATAATAGAACTTAAACTTCTTATTTTATTCTATTTATGAAAGTGGACAATTGATTTGATAAATCCCAAAATAGAATACTGGACAATAAACTAGAGACGGATGGAGTATATAGTTTATAAAGAAATAGATCTGGATATCTAGGAGTATTACAGTTGGTACAAAATTCACAACGAAATCTTCAAATTACAAAGCGCATTCAAAATATGAACCGCAATTGGTGAATACAACTACATATTCAAATAGATTGATACATTTGAACAATTGATTAATACACTTGAGAACTGACTAAAAACTCAAAGATAACCTCTCAAAACACCCAACAACCACAGTAACGTAACCCATGCTAGACAACCAAACAAAAAGAAGACCAATCTCGAACTGTAGCCAGTAACACCAACCACGCTCCACACACCCCTCAATCTACTGCCTCCCATCCTCATTGATATGGCAGAAACTGACGATTTATTTTAGCGCGGTGTAGTCAGGCCGCTGACCATCTATCAAGGTTTTTCTGAAGGGATCAATGGTTTTGAATTTATAATAGCGGGCCCTAAATCTACTAATCATTTCTACGGGCGAGTAAGGGAAGTATGACATAGAATCGTTCGTTTAAGAAGACATCAGAATCGAACCTTCGTAATAGCAAACTAAGGCACTTAGTAAACTAACTATACTAAGGTGTAGTTTGGGGTAATTTTGGGTTTTCTAATTTCTAAGATAAACATATAAATAAATACACCGATAAAGATAAAATTTTATTTCAGATAAGGTTAAGCAAGTGCGTGTTATGATTTCATCAGTTAATTAGCTGAGAGTGTGTAATGTTGGCTCATGGATATGTGATGACCTTAGACTCAATATGTTGTACCTAGACGCCGATATCAGATGGCTGACATGTCACTGGGTAATTACGCTAGGTTTGGTGATTCTGAATAGACAGCGATGCCCTCAACGACCGACGTCCATCAATCATTACTACATGAAGGTATGGGATCTTCAATAGGAGTGCTTAGAAAAGGCGGCATATTAACATTCCACAAAGTCTAAAATTTCTTATCATAATGAAGGATCATAAGATATCCCTAATTCGAGAGACGTGATGTGTTTCGATGCTTTCGTTAATGATTGGTAAATGATCAGTTAGGCCCTTAATTAAAAGAGTCTAACCTTTAAGAACACCTTGGCCAAGTTAAAGTGTAACCTGTAAGAACACGTTCAGTTATTCTAACGTCCCAATCCTTAATGATTCTAAATAAACATTTCCCTTAATTAACTAAACAATCCCCCAGCTTAGTGCAATGTTGAGAGCGCGTTATGGTGTAGTTTACTTAGCCTTCCATACAGACCGTTTCTGTGGCTATAAATAACAGGGGTACAGCTTAAAACAACCGTTGTGCGTCAACATGTGCTTACTATCACTACTACATATTTGAGAATGCAAACCCCTTTTGCAAACCGGTTTTAAATATTTACCATAAAAACCGATTCCAATATAGATTGCAAACCGGTTTTAAGGCTGACGGAAATCCCAGACCGGTTTCTAACAAAAACAGGTTCCAAAAGTCCATTTTCCAAACCGGTTTCTCTGAAAAAACCTCTTCCAACTTTGCAAACCTGTTTTATTTTGCAAACCGGTCTCTATTGTCTGAATGCCTTTTTTTTTTTGAGCGGCATATGAAAATTTAAATACATCAACCAAAATGAAAGTCTCACTTTTCCCTCCACCATCACTTCCATCATCTACTTACATTCAAAACCTTCTTACATGCTTTTTCTTTATTATTATTACTTTATTCTATTCTAAATTTAAGTTTTATCAAATTATTACTAATCGTATATATAGTTTGTTGACATTGTAGATTACAGTTAAGAGTTTCTTGATATTGCATATTGTGGATTTGACGTATGGTTATAAGGTAATCATCAAATTAAAGAGTGTATGTATAATCACACATTTGATTTTATCTTTATACATTTGATATAGTCATAAATATTATGAACAGGGAGTTGTGGATCTTGGATTGGAAGTGAGAATTCATGTTCAACAGGGAGTTGTGGGGCTTGGATTGGAAGTGAGAATTCAAGTTCAAACTAAGATCGATAGGCTAGTTTTGTTTTTATGTAGTTTTAGTTTTAAAGTTAATTTGATTTAAGCATTGCAGCTCAGAAGCAATGAATATATAAGCATTGCTCATGTTGATTTATAGAAATAATAACGTATGAATGTATAAGCATTGTTCGTGTTGATTTAAGCATTGTTCGAATTGATTTAATCAGTTTTTTGAGCTTTATCTATAACTATAATAAGTTGATTTAAGCATTTTTCGTTTTGATTTAAGCATTGTTCGAATTGTTTGTTATGTTGTTTATGTTCCAGAAAAGAGAATAGCCAAGGATGAAGATGAAGATGACAATTAACTTTAAAAAAAAAAAAAAAAAAAAGAGAATCGAAACCGGTTTTGTGAAAAAAAAAGGTTCCGAAACCCCCCTTTGCAAACCTGTTTTTAAAAAAAAAGGGTTCCGAAACCCCCCTTTGCAAACCTTTTTTTTTAAAACCGGTTCTGAAACTCCACTTTGCAAACCGGTTTTAAAACCGGTCTCGACTTTGCAAACCCCTCCCTTTGCAAACCGGTTTTAAAACCGGTTTGCAAAGTCCTTAAAACCGGTTTGGAATGTCATTTTGTGTAGTAGTGTATGTTTATATGCTAGTGACTACACCGCATAGCTCAAAACCAACATTGTACTCCTAGTGTCTAGTTGGAGTTTCCATTACAAAAGTGTCATCTACCAGAATCAATAGTGTAGATTGACATACTACAAGCCATCTGTAAATCGAATTTTTTTTTCACACCTCATTTAAAGGAGCGGATCAAGGCTATCGAAGATGAATATAACCTTTATCTACCGAGAGAAGATGATAATGTTGAAATCCTAGAGGGGCGCATTCAAGACTTTATCAATACTCTTCACGAACATATCTACCATGAAGAAAGACAACGAGAGCACAATTCAGTAGTTCACATTATTCTCGAGACAAGATTTTTTCGAGATCAGAAGATCATTTACTCTAAGGTTTACAACGCGTTAGCCGAATTTTCACTTTCGTTCTCAGTAAATTAACGAGCACTACTGACTCTCATCCGGAAGCATATGGATCTTTCCACCGATCGCCCGACTTATCACTCTAATTTGCAAATGATCTAAGATATTCACAGCCTCTTCGTTCTCTTGGAAAGAGATAATTTTGAAAGTACACTAGACAGACTAGTGATTTACGTAACAATTGATCACCACGCTGATCTGATTATCAAGGAGTTACGAGACATAGTAACAGAAGAAGGAAGACGCAACAATCCATTCTCACATCTGGAACCAGACCGAGTCAACATTGCCACCTTTGTCACAAAGCTGTTAGCACATATCTTCCACAAATCCACGGATCCTAGTTTCACATTCAAAGCTGGATGTCGGGAGATATATTCAAAGACGGTGACATTAATGCTTGGGTTAGGACTGCTTTTCACTTCTTTTCAGCTTCGCCTCTTAACAAATCTATGCAAAGCTACAGACTCCTAATGTGGAGACCACCATTAAGAAGATTTTGAGATACTGAAGATACAATTTTTGACACTTTTTGAAGACCTCAGAAATGAGCATCCCGTCAGAGAAACAATCACTACCAGCATGACCTCGATGATTGACATTCATGGCTTAATCAGAAAAGCCGTAAATCATATTCTCATCGGACTTCAAGATTTATCACGAGCTGAAACCGCACATTATCTCTCCTTCAGAAGATCTTCAAGAGAAGTATCGAATCTGCTACCACTCTTGGTCCGACACTTTCTCTGAATCTATCCACCAAGACTCACATTCCTTCGAGAAGACCACGATTACAACTACTAGGGGGAATGTCTGCTTTTTAGGCATCATTACGGTCGAGCCAACGACTTTAAACAAAAGCGCTTCTCGGGAGGCAACTCGTGCAATAAAGTAGAGTAGAAGAATAAAGGATGACAAATGAGTCGATCAATAAAGGGCGTAACTTCCAAGATTACTGAAACAACCTACCTTCACAAGCCAACCAGTTTTTTCACAAGTAACGAAGACTATCCACCGGTGGTACTCCTTTCTTCCCGTTACTAGCTCAAATTTTAATTATGCCACATCCTAGTTTATCACTAAGTGTGAGATTCTAATCCAAATAAACACTAGACAAATATTCCCAAAAATTGTTAACTAAAACTCCTAAGTGTGGGATACATTAGGAACATTGGGGACAATGTTCGTCTAAGTGTGTGATGTTGGTATAATCTTTTTATGCTATATTGAAATAACCCATTACAAAGATTCCGAGTTCTTAAGTCAAATTTCAAATTTTTTTATCAAAAGAAAGTCTTTTCGAAAAAGTACTTTCAAAAACCTAAACGTTTGTAAATAAAATTAAGGCTTAAGTAAGGTAGAAATCTTGTTAGGATGAACCGAATCTCTAATAGAGCATTGCATGACTAGGTATTATCGACCTAAATTAATTATGGTAAGGCACCCAAATAAGACCATATAAGCATTCATCTTTAATGCTTCACTATTTTTCGTTAAGAGTGTCGATGTCTGTATTCAGAATCAGAACTTGCTATAGATCTACATTTCCAAGTAACGAAATGTGATTCGTGTATAATCAGAAGAGCTAGCCATTTGTTAAAGATAAACCCTTCACATCTTCACCATTTCTACCGCCTTACACCACATCCACATCATCTTTACTATCACTCGAAAAATCTAGAAAATGAGATTCCTTCCGAAAACCCCAATGTTATGAACTTCTCAAGTATCACGACAAAGGTCTTGCAAAAAGTTTACCGGCAGAAAGTTTCTCGAGATAAAATCTCCAAAAAAAATATGATGAATTTTAAAGTTCTGAGAAAAGGAGCGGAACTTATAAAGAGAAACGTCGAAGAAGAACTCGACCGAAAACTGCCTATCACTCCAAAGGAGAAAAGTTCGAAAGTGCTTCTCAAAAATATCAGCACTCCTACCTATCCTTCATTTCCGAATAAAAGTCTTTAAAAAGACTATATTACCCATTCTCACCCCTTAAAACAACTTCACCACTACTTTAAAATTCCGTTTCATCCTTTCAAATTGACAAATGACCTAGAAGCTATGGTTATTACCATTTTCACATTAGTAACAAGAATTTGAGTCTTTATCAAGTCTATGCCGATGAGTGTAACATGACTGACTATGAGTGAATTCAATTCTTAGATCTATAAGGAACCCTAAAACACTTTTGTGATTTGAGTGACCCGTGAAAGCTAGTCTAAGTCATGTAACCTCCTCTCATGCTTGCAGAGATAGTTTCAACCTTAACATGAATAACTCAACTTATTTTTCGTTCTTATAATAAAAAGAAAACCGCTTAGGCTAATAGAAAGAAAACTCCGAAAATATTTCTTAAAGTAAAAATGAGAAGTTTTCTTGAGGACAAGTAAAGTCTAAGTGTGGGATATTTGATATCGGCTAAAAAGTCACATTTTCACCCTGGGATTGAGGCCCAAAAATAATAAAGTTCCAAGCTTTATCGCCAAAATACTCGCTTTGTTGGATAAAATTGAAGATCAAGTGATTACGAAGCCAGTGCAAAAAGCATCAAGAGAATTGGAGCTAAAACTAAGATTCTAGAGCGAAAACGGTGAAAGATAAGTTACGACCCCGAAAATCAAATTACGATATAGCAAAATAGCAGACCAGGGCAAGCCATACGTCTTGCTATCCGGCTTGCCATATGGATACGGCCTGCCATGGGTCCGAGCACAACAAAGGGTTGCCATGCCATACGGGCAGGCTATACGGCTTGCCATACAGACTGCCAGCCGTATGCAGGAAAAATTCACATCTATATAAGGGCCATTTGTCATCCATTTTTACACACACTTCAATTCACTTCTCTCTCTTTCTTTCTACAATACTAGTCATACTTTCAAGGTCTTCGACTCCGTGCGAGAAACCTAGTACCCGGAGAAGAACGCCGAAGATTGTATTAGGAGCGGTCTGAAGTTTGAAGTTATCACTTTTGTATTCGGAACTCGTTTAATCTACTGGTACTTCTAACCTTTATCTTTATATAATGTCTTTCCTTATTATGACTTGTGATATCGTTACCATGATTAGTGAGTAGTTATCTTTAGGGGCCATTTGGTATGTGGGATTTCATTGTATTTCATGGGATTTGGAATTGAAATACCATGAAAACCCATGTTTGGTTGCTTAAAAAATGAATGGATTTAAATTACGAGAAGCTTTTCAAATCCTTTTGCTTTGGGAATTCAAATACTTTGTAGGGTCGAGGAATTTCAAATACCCTTCAATATTAATAAAGGCACTAGAACCATTATCGGCATTAAATCGACCACTATTAACCACTAGAACCATATTTAGACAAAATACCCTTCAATATTAATAAAGGCACAACAACTCATCCTTCTCATTTGCACAAAACCTAACACCACACCGCCACTTTCATACTTTCATGTCTTTCTATAATCGTTGATTTTCTTCAATTACAGGTGAGACATCGACATATATTTTGCGATTCATCTTTTGTTTGCTTTAATTTTACGAATCATCAGTATTATAAGATATATAATACATAGTCTGCTTCAAAATTGGATTAAAGGACGGAGTTAATTTTATGTACAATAAATGATGTCTTTTTCATTGATTTTGTGTTCCGTATTATTTAAATTTTTCTGATTTCATCTTGTTTATTTAATATTGATTATAATAATTTTTAGCTACTGCTTGTTTAGATTAGGTATGACATACATGTGCATTTCGTCTATGAAATTTATTGATAAATTAGGTATGACATAGTCACGTAGATCTCTAACTTGATTCTTTTTTGTATTTAATGTGCATTAATATATGTATGCATTTGTATCTATAGTCTATATTACATGTGTGTATGATGTTCACACTTCCTAAATTTTTTTTTTAAGGTTTTTGATAACAAGAAAACATGTGCATTTTGTCTATGATTTTATTGATAAATTATGCATAATGTAGATGTCTAACTTGCTTTATTCTGTATAATCTGACTCGCAAAATAAAATAAGTTATGACAACTCGAAATAGACGTTATCGCGGGTGGTCACTAGTTGAAGAAATAAAGCTTGTTGAGATTCTAGTAAATATGGTTAATAGTGGCCGATTTAAAGCCGATAATGGCTTTAAATCGGGATACTTGCAACATCTCGAAAAAAAGTTAAAAGAATCATTTCCGAGCTCAGGTTTGTTGGGTAAACCCCACATTGAATCAAAGGTAAGGACTATTAAGCGTGATTGGCAAGTTGTTCATGACATGTTTAGTGGTTCTAACACAAGCGGATTTGGTTGGTTAGATGATACAAAACTTTTGAGTGCTACTTCTAAAGTTTGGGATGAGTATATCAAGGTAAATACTATATACTTCTAGAATATATGATTAGATATTGCTTGATTTAATGTTAGATAAATTGTTCTTGCATTTAACTTCATTATTTTGGCAGTGAATAGCATCATAAAGAAGCGGCTAAATGGAGAAACAAACCATTTCCTCACTATAATGAATTGTGTACTGTTTTTGGAAAGATCGGGCTCACGGGAGTGGAAGTAGATCATTTGGTGACATCGATGAGAAGACAAATATAGGAATGCAAGAATCCGATGAAGGTTTTCAAGTCGAAGGAAATGCAAATACTCCAGCTAATGAAAATGTTCAAGCTAATGAAAATGTTCAAGTCCAGGAAAATACAAATATTCAAGATGAAAATGTTTTAAGTGTTCCTAGGAAGAAAAGAAAAAGAAAAAATCAAACCGATCCTTTGGTTGATGGATTGCATGAAGTAGTTAATGTACTTGGTAACACTATAATGTAGTCAGTTATAATGCCAAAATAATATTATGGTTTGTGTATGTTGTTAAGATGCTTTCCGATTATGCTTTAAACTCAATTGTTTTTCCAACTAATAGAACGTAGTTATCGGCTCAGTTATTGGGAAGTCGTGAACCCCGATTCAGAGTAAACTATCTGTGTCACCCCTTGGTAAAAGAAGTTTATCGGATACAATGTAAGTTTGACTGAGACACATCGGTTGTAGTAAGTCCGCCGAGCCTTGGATTCCGACTGAGGACTCTTTTGTAGTGAAACATCTAAATAGGCCCATAGTATATTGTCGGTCTCAGACCATGCTAGTGTAGTCACCAAGCATAAAAACTTCGTATGTGCATGCTGAAGCACAATGGTTGTTGTAAGCTGTACCTCTGCTAAGTAAGGCCATGGAACCCGGTCAGTGCTGATTAGTACACTTCACCATAATGCGGACTCAAGAATTGCACCCCGCTTGAGGGATTCTTAGCTAATTAAGGAACTGTTTATTTAAAATCATAAAGAATTGGACCATTAGGATAACCGAACGTGTTCATGGAAGTCAAACCGACTTAGCCATGGCGTTCTTTATGGTTGAACTCTTTTTAAGGGCCGAACTATCTTTTTAACCTAATCATTAATGAAAGCATCGAAACACATCACTTATCTCGGATACGTCACCCAACCGAGTCGCTCAATTGGATGAGCCGTCTGAACGTGTATGCCTCTAGTCAGAATGCACGGACGTCGGGGATAAGGAACGTTGCTGTCTATTCAGAATCTTCAAGCCTAACGCATTACCCAGTGACATTTCATGTGACAGGGGCGTTAGGACCAGTGTAGTGAATACAAGGCCACTACCTATTCATGAGCCAACATCCCATAATCTCGGCAAAGTAATTGACGAATCCATAGTATGTACTTGCTTTAACCTTATCTGAATTACGAATTTTATCGCATTTACTTTATTTTATCTTATAAACTAGAAAAACCCAAAATTAGGTAATAAACCACTACTCCTTACTTTAGGATTATCTTAAGCTTTAGTTATAGGTTCGATTCTACTGATATCTTAAAAATTCGACCCTAGGTCATACTTCCCTTACGCACCATAATAAGGAGTAGTACGATTTAGGCCCCGCTAAATATAAATTTAAAACTATCGCTCTCACCTCTCGATAGCTGATTCTGACGCCTTGCGGCCTAACGACACCGAATAAATAAAACCGTCCGTTTCGATCATATCATTGGGTCTTTACATAATTATTCAATTCCGAAAATGGATAATTAACTTTATTTTTATACTCTTATATCTCCACATTTTCACAAAAAATTTATGCCTAAATTAAAGGGTAAAAATGGAATGTAGTAATTAAATAAGAAATTATCATACTTTATTTAAAGTCGTGTGCTAGACACCAACAAGACATTTATTTTGAGACGTATATGTTAAACAATTGAACCCGTAATTATTATTCAATATATATATATATATATATATATATATATATATATATATATATATATATATATATATATATATAGGGGCAGGTTCAAACGAGAACCACAAAAAATGTGAGAACTGCGAGAACTGTTTAATTTCATAGTTTTTATGCATTTAAATGCAACAAATTATACGCAAATGTTAATTAATGCTCATATCATTAACAAACATATGTTCATTATCACAAATTACATGTTAAATTGTTAATTATATGAAACTGTTCATATGTTCAGAAACCGATATACACATGTGAACGAGAAACTATATATTTAATTATATATGTAAAATATAAGTTTTTTCAAACTATTTTATGTTCATTCTTATTCTCCATCAATATCTATGGATGATTCAATCTAGTTACATGTGAAAATCTTTATAAATCAAAAGTTCTCGCAATTCTCGCATTTTTTGTGGTTCTCGTTTGAACTTTTGACTATATATATATATATATATATATATATATATATATATATATATATATATAGTACATAATAAACCATAATGATACATATAAACCCTAACAGACTCAAACCCACAATCTAGTTGGTCCTAACTTATCATCTAACACTCACCCGCAGTCCGAACTGCGAAATCGCGAAAGTTCGGACTGGAACAAAACATTAATATTAAAAAGACAAATAAAACATATACTTTTTTATTTGCTGCACCAAATAGACTGATATTCGCTGATAGCTTTTCTTACTTATACGTCGTGGCTTGCATTGCATAAGGATTGAGCAGGACTTGGGCATAGAACTTTATCGATGATAAAAATCTTCATCAACGCTGCAAATAAGATTTTGACATATATATTCTCTTTTTTTCGGGTTTTGAAACATAGTCAAGCTAGGCGGATCAACCCCACGTCAATTATTGTACGGGTAAAAACATAAAAAATTATGCCACGATATTAAAAGAAAAGAATAAACAAAGGACAAGATATGGCGATTAAAACATGATCTGAACTGATGAGCATGCAAGATCGCTTCGAGCGTTGAATTGAAGATCAAGGATAATTGAAACACAAAAGAAGAAAAAAGAAATTAAAGAGTCAAAGTTTAGAAGCGGCAGCTATGTTTTGTTGGAGAATAGATTCGATTAAGCCCGCCTGATTTGTGGGTTTAGGTTTGCTAGGGTTTTATGTAGCCTAACTTATCATCTAAAAGTATCGAGTATTGAAAAGGTGTATTTATACCCTGTAAATAGTTAATCGAGTTTAAAATTGTAAATATAGTGAGCTAAAACATAATTGTAAAGATTATGATTAACATTCTTTCCAAATTAAATTATCCAATAGCAAATGCAACCACCTCATAATATCATAGTGGTTGAGATCTGGAATCCTTCTCTGGAGGTCACATGTTCTTATCTTTCTAACAACATTTCTTGTGTATTCAAGAAAATGGGTCAGAAATCATTAAAAAACATATGTCTAAAGCCTTTTTTGTTTAAAATATAGATAAAAATACATATTAAAGATATACGTCAAAACTCTCAATTGGTAAGTTACGAATAAAATTTTAAAGAAATCTTAGATGATAAAGAGTAACCTCTCTTACATTTTCTTTGATTTATTATACTAAAATTGTCTTGTTATAATTTGTTACATTTTCTTTGAGGAAATCGAACATTTTTGAACCACCGAGCTCATGGCTGAGTGGTACCAAGCCTCTGGACTGTGGGTCCGCATTCTCTCATCGCGATTGGTGCGGGTTCGATTCCAAGGGGGGAGGTTTACCGCATATTATGTATACACAGTCAACCTTAGGGTCTGTGGTCCCTACGATTTGCTACTGGCAGGTGTAGGTGCATGATAAAATCGATCCGGTTCACGTAAGTGCGAAGATTCGAGAGCGGGTTCCTTCTAGTGTGTGTGGGGAGTATAACCAACTAACCGGCCGTTCAAAAAAAAAAAAAAAAATCGAACATTTTTGATACTAAATTTTAGATTTTTTTTTTTAATTAAATACAGAGGTCATAAAAATGTCTATTGAAACTCTTAGTTACTTAAGCTTTTATAATCGTTGTTGATCTCGTCTAGCTGCTTGCTAGAGAGCTTTTATAATATATAATTCATCGTTAAAAATAAATTGTCTTGTTGTATATTTCATTTTATTTTATGGCTGTTAAATGTGGCGGCCTGTAAACGCTAACAAATCAATTTTTTTTTTTTTTTTGTTATTAAAGACAAAAAGTGATAAAACAAATGCAAAACAAAACTAAATGTGGGCAGTGCAAAGTAGGGCCCCTTAACTTTGTTCTTTTAATTTTATTCTATAAAGATATTTTTCATACTTTTCTAGTATACAATCCAGTCCACACATTTCTATCCTCTGCACTATACTAGTTTTCATTTTTTTAATATTTGTATTTGTATTTTAAGTGATATTAGTACTCCGTATATCATTAATATTTTAATTTACAACGGTGCTTTTTATATGATTTCATATACGGTTTAGTTTATGGTTTACTTAGTGAAATCCGTAGAATTACGAGTTTGTTTAAATGAAACAGTTTAATGATATATTTTAGATATTAACTTAACGTAATTACTAAAGTCGTTTAGTTTAATAAACCGTGGAACCAAAGATTCCGACTAAGAAACTTGTCGTTGTTTTTACAAACATATTGATATACTTAATTTGGTCAGAATAAATGAACAACATTTATTCTCCCACCGCTCTCTTTCAATTTTCATCACAATTATTTTCCTAGTTTTAAAATACTATATTACAATCTTTTATTGAGACATGTATTTCGCATACATATATAACGTAATTAATACCGTAAAAAGAACCCATATTTAAATAATTATAATATAATAACTCTAATTATAATTATAATTATAATAATAACATTTGCTTTAAAAATTAGTATTTATATTTTTAATAATAATTATTAGTAATAAAAAATTTCTCTTGATTGTTTTTTAATAATTAAAATACAATTATTATATGAAAGTTGCACAATATGCTTCAAATTTTGTACATGTGTTCATGGCGTGTTTTGTAAAAGATTGTACAATTTGTTTTAAAGTTTGTACATATGGTCATGTGGGTATTTTATTATAAAGTTGTACATAATGCTTCAAATAATGTCAATGAAGGCTATGAGGGTATTTTATCATAAAGTTGTACATAATAATTCATATACTGTACATATGGTTATGTGGTGTTTTATTATAAGGTTATACATAATACTTCATATATTATATATTTAACATGTTAATATTTTTATTATATACAATTAATTATTTTAATGACATCATCTGGGGCTTAGGTTTTTTCTATTTATTTTTGAATTCCTTTAAACTTGAATAATTCTTATTTATGACATCATCATTTTAGAGATTTATATGATACTATAGATAGATACTACAAAGCTTCAAATTGAATTTCAACTTTCTCATCATCTTATTTCTAGTACAAGTATACAATATATGTTTTTTTGTTTTTTTAACTAAAATAACGATTACTATTAAAATGAAAGAATCTATTCATCACTAGATGAAAAACCCACAAATTGATACAGACAAATACAACAAAAAATAGCTCAAGAGAAAGTAAACTATCTAGATCAACCAAAATGACTCTAACTGTACCTAAACAGTACCGATGACCGAATAACAAAATGGTCCAACATACAAAACATGTACAAAAACAAGCATCCATCCCACTAATACGAAACAAACTAAAACAACACACACAAAACAATTAACCGGCTTTAGAAGGAAGTTTGTTATTTCTTTCGACCGGCCTGGTCGAGAAGTCATCTCGTCAACCTTATCGATAACTCCTTTTCCTTTCCTAGATTTAAAATTGTACGCATCAACATTCGACGAGCTACAAATGATTATAGAACCCGAAATACAAGGAGATCAATCCTTGGTCTGCCAAATTCTTAAAAAGAACCTTTTCAGTTGTATACCAATATATGTGAGTGAAGTAAGTTTGTGAAAATAAATGTGGATTTTGATGCATACTTAATAATAATAATAATAATAATAATAATAATAATAATAATAATAATAATAATAATAATAAATTTAAAGATTCGTATAATTTTAAATTTATGATATACAATTCGTATACTTTTATTATTGGTCGGAGGTCCATTCGGAAGCAATCTCTCTATTCATGGAACATTCAGAGGGAGGACTTCCTCTAATCTTGGATTGTTTCGCTCTGGGTGGAGAAATGACTTCTCTTTATCTAGAATAGAGGAAGAATTTTCTACATCTTACCTCCCACATACGCTACATATTTTGCATTTGATTTTGTTGTTGTTGTAACTATTCATAATTATCGTATTTTATAGTGTCATAGATAACTATTGTCACAAAAAATAATCACAAATTATAGTGTTGCAGGTCTCTTTAGAGACGTGTTATGTGTGACTGATTCTCCAACTCGCCTCCGTAACATTGGCTCCTTCTTTGCCTTTATTGAAACCTCGCTGATGAAAAACATGCATGAATCCGTGGAAGCTGACTTGGTGGCTTTAGGTAACGCTAAAGCTCACACTTGGATGAATGAATTTAACGATCTATTGTGCTTGGATTATTTGCTTTTTGATGGAGTCTTATTATAATCTCTTCTAATCGAGCGGTGTTAATGAGTAAAGATCACTGTGATTCTGTCGAGACTACTCCGGCAAGTGTGATCCCGGACATTCATAATCATGTCTTGTTTGTTTACTCAAACCATCTCAAATATATCAAAGCGACATTGAACACAACATATAAGGTTAATAGGGAGTTTGATCAGGTCGAAGTTGTGGTAGAATTTGTTCAGATTCCAGGAGGTGATGTGAATTTTGTTGTGGGTCAGCCTGATTAGGTCGAACAGGTGGTGGTTTCAATTTGTATTGATCGCTCTTCTAATGGCTCGAATGCTGAACCACATGTCTTGGTGATGCTTGTTTCCATGGTGGTTAAATGTTATCGGTGGAGCCGGTTTTGCTTAACCCTTTGGATGAGATCTCAAATGGCCCGGATATTATGTCTAAAGTTTGTTCTTGTGTTAGAAAATCTTGTGAGGTTTCGTGCTGGGTTGCGTGAGAAAATGTTCATAAACATAAGGCGTTATGGGGGTTATAGGGGTGCCGTCGAGGTGTTTCATTTCTTCTCTTAAAGAAGCAGTAGTCAATTCAAAGAAGAAATCGAAGAAGAATGCAGCTGATGAAGATGGGTGATTCGGTCTTAAAATCCATGTTGACGATTTGGATTTTAGTAACGAGACTCAAGTATTTTAAAGAGTTTCCCGTGTTTAGTGCCTTGAGTTTCTTGTGTTTGGTGCCTTCTTGGCTATCCCCACAGTTAGCAGGGATGCGGGTTCGTCTAAACCCGTTTCTCGTCAAACTGAAACACGAAACTGAAACGCTAAACTAAAACGCGAAACTGAAATGGGAAACTAAAACGTGAAACTGAAACATGAAACGAAATGTGAAACTAAAATGCTAAACTAAAACGAGAAACCAAAACAAGAAACCGAAACGCAAAACCTAAACATGAAACTGAAATGCGTAACTAAAACTGAAACACGAAACCCAAATGCGAACTCAAAACGTGGAACCGAAACGCGGAATATATTGAATTGCGAAACTTAAACGTGAAACTGAAGCGAGAAAGTGAACGCTAAACTGAAACATGAAATTGAAGCTTGAAACAGAAACGAGAAACCGTTACTAAAACGCGAAACTTAAAATGGAAACTAGAACGCGAAACTTAAAATGGAAACTAGAACACGAAACTGAAATTAGAAAGCGAAACTGAAACGCGAAACCAACACGCTAAACTGAAATGAGAAACTGAAACGTGAAACAGAAATGCGAAAATGAAAGGTGAAATTGTAACGAGAAAATGAAATGTGAAACTGAAACGCAAAACTGAATCGCAAATTTGAAATGTGAAACTGAAACGCAAAACTGAAATGCGAAACTGATAACATGAAACTAAAAAGTGAATCGTGAAACAATATTGCGATATACAAAATGTCCGAAAAATTTAAACCTAAATATTTGAGATATTATGATCTTTCGTATATTTAATAGAGAAGGAATTCAAATCCATCAATATCTTGAAGAAATGAATATTTCATAGATGAACAAATCTCAAAATTATTAAGGAATTATTTCTCTCAAAATATATATTAACTAAATAGAGTGATATAAGAAATTCACTTATTATTCCATCAATTTTTTGTATGATTTTATAAACCACACACGACCTATTAAGTGTAATTATTAGCCCACGAATTATATGTAACATCCTGCCTTTTTCCGTTTATTTTTTCGTTTAATTATTTAAAGTCCGTTATATGTTTATAACACCTCCCGTTAATACGCGTTTTAAATTATCTCGTTTAGGTAATTCACGCACCCGATTAAAACTTGAGGGACCAATCTTGCCATGTGACCAAACTTTTGACTAGGTCAAAGTGGTCAAACCACTCCCATCCATTCATCTTTTTTTCATTTTCATTTTTCCTTTTCTCTTTATACTTTCCATTTTTCTTTCAATTCTCCAAACAAAAGAATCATCATCTAAATCCAAGCTAGCGGGTGTCTGACAAAACAAATTACATATTTGGAATCCTTGCAACTTCCTCTTCGATTCCATACCGATTTCATCAAGTTTGGGTAACTTTCTAAAATCACTAGATTTTGTGTTCTTGATGTTTTAACTTATAAAGTTGTTAATTAGTGTCTATGGCTCAAGTCTAACATGAATATATGATTTATATGTTCGATTTTGTTATTTGAAGTAACTAGCATGAATATAAACTTTGGTGTGTTTGATTTGGTGATTTGGTTGTTTGAATGATATTAAATGTTATAAATGCATGTATTAAATGTGTTCCTAACATCACTAGCTTCAATTTGATGTGTAGGTTGTTTTAGAAAACTTCATAAACATGATTAGTGATTTTGATGTTGTTGGTTAGGGTTTGATAGAATTGAATGTGAACATTTAATGCATTGAAAGCCATGAATTATTGTTAGTAAGTAGTTAGTTGTATTGTATGCTTGATTATCTACAAAACAGCGTGTTTTATGTATGCATTAAATGCCCGAATCATAAATGTGCACTTGTAAAATTTGAAGCATTAAATGTGTGCATTGATTGATCATTTGATTTGAAAAGTCGATTATTGAAAATAATGTTTTCGGTTGGTAAAATGTGTTTAGTTGGGTTCCTTGTCAAATTAGCTTTCTAACGATATAAGGTGCGAGTTCTAAGTGTTAGCGGTTTGTAAAATATGCTTGAAAGAGTTTTGATTTGGGACTTGAACAATTGAGACTGACCAGGTACCACCACACGACCAATGCCGCGGCGCGGCAATCCTGGGTCGCGGCGCGACCTAAGCCGTGTCCAGGTTCTGACCTCCTTGGTCAAAATAAGAAAAATGTTTGGCACGCTATGGACCTCCGATTCATATGAGACTTGTTCTAACATGCTTATATATGAATAAAAACCTCAGAAAAATAGTTCGGGACCCGACCCGAACGTGTTGAATTTTTAGTTGACTTTGACCGACCAAAGTTTGACTTTTTGTCAAACTTAACCAAATGATTATGCAACCTTCCTAACTTGTTTCTATACTTGTATCTTGCATGAAACTTGACAAATTGATTCACATGCTACATAATCGAGTCGTAACGAGCCATAGGACTAATTGAACATCTTTGACCTATCGTGTTTACCGTTATTGATACGACCTATTTGTTTAGGTTAAGACTAGCATTATCCTTTGCACACGTTACTTTGTGAAGTACTTTTCATACGTGCACTCAAGGTGAGATCATAGTCCCACTTTTACTCTTTTGAACTTACATTTGGGATGAGAAAACATAAACATTTCTTTTTAACTAAGTGAACACAAGTAGAGGAAAACAAACATTCTACATACGAGTTTAGAACAAAATCCTCAATTCGATTATCATTAGTTACTCTTGCAGTGTGTAAGTGTAGGCGTGAACTTATGTTGTATGGCCATATGGGTTTGACAAACTCTCATCTCGGACGGTTCGCTACCGTCTACGGATGAAATATATTTTCGAGAAACAGTGTTGTTCTAGCACTATTAATGGGGTTCAACGGACGGAATGTTAAGCCTTGATAATTGGGTGCTCGTGAATATTAACTTTTAGAATGTACTACTATTTCATCAATGTTGCAAATCTTGTGGTTCGACTTACTTTTACTCACTTACTTACTTAAACCTATGATTTCACCAACGTTTTCGTTGACAGATTTCTATGTTTTTCTCAGGTCTTTGAACGATATGTGAAACATGCTTCCGCTCATTATTTTGATACTTGCATTGGATGTCGAGTATATGTGCATACATGGAGCGTCTTTTGACTTTCTTTAAAACGGTGTCGCATAGGTTTCACTTGTACTTATAACTTGTAACGAAACTTTTGGTTGAACAATTCTTGTAAACTTTAAAACAATCTTTACTTTGAAATGAATGCGACATATTTTCGGTCAAACTTTGTCTTAAAGACTTATGACCATGTAATGGGACCTACGTAGACGGCGCCGTCAAACATGATTTGGTCGGGTCGCTACAGATGGTATCAGAGCCTTGGTTGTAGGGATTTAGAGTTCATTGGTGTCGACCCCGAGTCATAGGGTACATTGGTGAGTCTAGACTACAACCGGCATATAGACTTGACGTAGGAATTACTTGACTACTTGTGCATTTATACTCGAACTCTACTACTCATATCTATTCTTATTCTACCTTAATCTCATGTTGACTAATTTGATTGACACGCCACCTTGACTATATGAAGTAATGTCGAATGCACATATGAATTAGGGTAATATAATTTTCGGGATTATATTACGGTGACTCATATGAACGTTCCGACATTATGACATAAGGCGAGTCAAGGAAAATTTTCTCTCTATCTTTTTTCCATATCACGGTTAGTATTATTTAGAATACTAACCAACGGTATTCTTTTGTTTTGAAGGAACATTGCCTCCTCGCCGTGTGCCACGCCGTGAAACTCCCGAACAAGCACTACAACGAATGGTGGCCACCGCCGTAGAGGCGGCCATGGCCGGTCACTTCTCCAACAACAACAATAACAATAACAACAACAACAATCAAGGGGCCGGTAACTCAAGCGAAGGGTGCTCCTACAAAGCTTTTATGGGGTGCAAACCTCACACTTATGATGGAACCGGGGGACCGGTTACACTCACTCGATGGTTCGAACAAACGGAGGGCGTCTTTAGCATAAGCGGTTGTCGAGACCAAGATAAGGTCAAGTACTCCACCTACACTCTCGCCGGCGTCGCTCTTACATGGTGGAACACCTATATACAATTGGTGGGTACCGATGAAGCTCATGCCCTCTCTTGGGCCGATTTAAGGGAAAAGATGATTGTTGAATATTTCCCTCGCGAAGAAACCCGAAAGCTCGAATAAGAGCTAAGAACTTTGAAGGCGGTCAGATACGATCTCAAGGCCTACAATCAACGATTCGCCGAGCTATCCTTGATGTGTCCCAACCTCGTGAACCCCGAATCTCAAAGGGTTGAACTCTATATGGATGGTCTTCCAAAGAGCATCAAACAAGGTGTGATGTCCTCCTAACCCGCTAATCACCAAGCCGCTTTGAACATGGCCCGCCAATTGATTGAAATGGTTGATGAAATCGTAGTGCCGGCTCCTAAGGCCGAGGACAAATCGGGTGGCAATAAAAGGAAATGGGAAGCCACTCCATCAAGCAACTACAACAACAACACCTTCACCGAAAAGCCTTTCACCAACGACGGCAAGAAAGGTTATGCCGGAACTCAATCTTTTTGCAAAAAATGTCACAAGCACCACTCGGGTGAATGCGGGAAGCTAATTTTCCACCGGTGCCAAGGAGTTGGTCATAAGGCCAACAATTGCACAAGTGTTGCCCCCGTCGCTCGAAAGGGGCCCAATCCTCCAAAAACGGTCACTTGTAATGAATGTGGCCAAACGGGCCATTATAGGAACGAATGGCCGAAGAAGAAGGCCAACCCCAACACACGCGGCCGAGCCTTCAACATTAACACCGAGGAAGCCCGGGATGACAATGAACTAGTCACGGGTACGTTTCTTCTCAACAACACTTATGTTACTTGTTTATTCGATTCGGGTGCCAATAAGAGTTTTGTATCCAAGACTTTGACTCATTCTTTTAGCACTCCACCACTTCCACTAGATACCACTTATACCATTGAAGTGGCCAGCGGGAAACTATTGAGTGCCGACACATATTACCGGGGGTGTACGTTAAACATTTTGGGTAATGAGTTTGAAATTGACTTGATAACCATGGAACTAGGAAGCTTCGATGTAATAATCGGTATGAATTGGCTAGCCAAAACGAAATCTCACATTCTTTGTGATCTTAACACAATCCGAATTCCTATCGAGAATGGTGAACCTTTGATTGTTTATGGCGATAAGAGTTGCACCGGACTCAACCTCGTTTCGTGCATTAAAGTTAGAAAACTATTCCGTAAGGGTTGTTTTGCGATCCTTGCTCACGTTAAGAAAGTCGAGTCCGATGAGAAGCATATCGATGATGTGCCAATTGTTAGTGACTTTTCCGATGTATTTCCCGACGAATTGCCGGGTCTTCCACCTCATCGACCGGTTGAATTCTAAATCGATCTTATTCCGGGAGCTGCACCCGTAGCACGTGCACCATATAGACTCGCTCCATCCGAAATGCAAGAATTGCAAAGTCAAATCCAAGAACTACTTGATCGTGGTTTTATCCAACCTAGCCATTCACATTGGGGCGCTCCGATTTTGTTTGTTAAAAAGAAAGAAGGATCCCTACGAATGTGCATTGATTATCGTGAACTAAACAAATTAACGGTTAAAAACCGATATCCTCTTCCTCGCATCGATGACCTCTTTGATCAACTACAAGGGTCTTGTGTATATTCGAAAATCGATCTCCGCTCGGGTTATCATCAATTAAGGGTTAAGGGGGAAGATGTCTCCAAAACCGCTTTCCGAACTCGTTATGGTAGTTATGAATTCCTTGTCATGCCATTTGGTCTCACTAACGCACCGGCGGTGTTCATGGATCTTATGAACCGCGCGTGCAAACCGTATCTCGACAAATTCGTTATCGTGTTCATCGATGATATTTTGGTCTGTTCTAAAAACGAAGAAGAACACGAGGAACATCTCCGACTTGTGCTTGAACTTTTAAGACAAGAATGACTCTATGTCAAATTCTCCAAGTGTGAATTTTGGTTGAAGGAAGTTCAATTTCTTGGTCATGTTGTAAGTGATCAAGGTATTAAAGTCGATCCATCAAAAATCGAAGCCATTAGTAAATGGAAAACTCCTACTACTCCTACTCACATTCGTCAATTCTTGGGTCTCGCCGGATACAATCGTAGATTCATCAAAGATTTCTCTTTGGTCGCTCGTCCTCTAACCGCGTTAACTCATAAGGGAAGAAAATTCGTTTGGGCAACCGAACAAGAATCCGCATTTCAAATCTTGAAAACGAAGCTATCCACCGCTCCTATCTTGTCACTTCCCAAAGGCAACGATGATTTTGTTGTGTATTGCGACGCCTCGAAACATGGTTTTTGGTGTGTGTTGATGCAAAGAACGAAAGTCATTTCTTATGCTTCCTGACAACTCAAAATTCATGAACGAAACTACACGACACATGATCTCGAACTCGGAGCCGTTGTCTTTGCACTTAAAATGTGGAGACACTATCTTTATGGAACCAAGAGTACTATCTTTACCGATCACAAAAGTCTCCAACACATCTTCGATCAAAAGCAACTAAACATGAGACAACGAAGGTGGATTGAAACCTTAAACGATTACGATTGCGAGCTTCGTTACCATCCCGGGAAGGCAAACGTAGTAGCCGATGCCTTAAGTCGAAAAGAAAGAGCGGTGCCTCTTCGTGTCCGAGCCTTAAACATCACCATCCACACCTACCTTAATAACCAAATTTGGGTAGCCCAAGATGAGGCTATCAAGGATGAAAACGTTTCACACGAGCTCTTGAATATTCGCGTCTCTCGATTCGAAGTTAGGGAGACCGGACTTCGATATTTCACCGGAAGGATTTGGGTGCCTAGATATGGGGACCTACAAAGTCTTATTTTAGATGAAGCCCATAAGTCACGATACTCGATTCACCCTGGTGCCAATAAGATATACCACGACCTTAAACAACAATATTGGTGGCCGAACATCAAAAGGGACGTAGCTACTTATGTTTCCAAGTGTTTGACATATTCCAAAGTCAAAGCCGAACACCAAAGACCGTCCGGACTACTTCAACAACCCAAGATCCTGCAATGGAAGTGGGAAAGGATAACGATGGATTTTATCACCAAACTACTAAAAATGACGGGCGGTTATGATACTATTTGGGTTATTGTTGACCGTTTCACCAAATCCGCACACTTCCTTGCCATGAAAGAAACGGACAAAATGGAGAAACTTGCACAACTTTACATTAAGGAGATCGTAGCCCGACACGGTGTACCTTTATCGATTATCTCCGACCGAGATGGCCGTTTTGTTTCTAGATTTTGGCGTACCTTGCAAGAAGCGTTGGGAACGCGTTTAGACATGAGCACCGCCTATCATCCACAAACCGATGGGCAAAGTGAACGTACAATACAAACCTTGGAGGATATGTTACGAGCTTGTGTTGTCGATTTTGGGAAAGCTTGGGACAAGCACTTACCTCTCGCCGAATTCTCCTACAACAATAGTTATCACGCGAGTATAAAAGCCGCACCTTTTGAAGTATTATATGGTCGAAAGTATCGCTCTCCTCTTTGTTGGGCCGAGGTAGGCGACGTGAAAATCACCGGACCCGAACTCATTCACGAAACCACCGAGAAAATCGTTCAAATCCGAGATAAGCTTAGGACGGCCCCAAGTCGTCAAAAGAGCTATACCGACAAAGGACGCAACGACCTCGAATTTCAAGTCGGTGACCGAGTAATGTTAAAAGTCGCGCCTTGGAAAGGTGTAATCCGTTTTGGGAAACGCGGGAAGCTAAATCCAAGGTATATTGGTCCTTTCGAAATCTTGGAGCGTATTGGAACCGTTTCTTATCGTTTAGATCTTCCACCTCAATTGAGCTCCGTTCATCCTACCTTCCATGTATCTAACTTGAAAAAGTGTCTTGCCGAACCCGATAACGTCATCCCTCTCGAGGAACTTACTATTGATGATAAACTTCATTTTGTGGAGGAACCGGTTGAAATCCGTCAAGACATTGAAACAAAGCCGAATTCCGATTGTTAAAGTCCGTTGGAACGCCAAAAGAGGACCCGAGTTTACTTGGGAAAGGCAAGATCAAATGCAAAGGAAATACCCTCATCTATTCCCGGTTCCGGAAACGCAAGATTCCGAGGAAGAAACAACGGCTACTACGCCTACTTAAATTTCGGGACGAAATTTCTTTTAAGGAGTAGGTAATGTAACATCCCGCCTTTTTCCGTTTACTTTTCCGTTAAATTATTTAAAGTCCGTTATATGTTTATAACACCTCCCGTTAATACGCGTTTTAAATTATCTCGTTTAGGTAATTCACGCACCCGATTAAAACTTGAGGGACCAATCTTGCCATGTGACCAAACTTTTGACTAGGTTAAAGTGGTCAAACCACTCCCATCCATTCATCTTTTTTTCATTTTAATTTTTCATTTTCTCTTCATACTTTCCATTTTTCTTTAAATTCTCCAAACAAAAGAATCATCATCTAAATCCAAGCTAGCGGGTGTCTGACAAAACAAATTACATATTTGGAATCCTTGCAACTTCCTCTTCGATTCCATGCCGATTTCATCAAGTTTGGGTAACTTTCTAAAATCACTAGATTTTGTGTTCTTGATGTTTTTAACTTATAAAGTTGTTAATTAGTGTCTATGGCTCAAGTCTAACATGAATATATGATTTATATGTTCGATTTTGTTATTTGAAGTAACTAGCATGAACATAAATTTTGGTGTGTTTGATTTGGTGATTTGGTTGTTTGAATGATATTAAATGTTATAAATGCATGTATTAAATGTGTTCCTAACATCACTAGCTTCAATTTGATGTGTAGGTTGTTTTAGAAAACTTCATAAACATGATTAGTGATTTTGATGTTGTTGGTTAGGGTTTGATAGAATTGAATGTGAACATTTAATGCATTGAAAGCCATGAATTATTGTTAGTAAGTAGTTAGTTGTATTGTATGCTTGATTATCTACAAAACAGCGTGTTTTATGTATGCATAAAATGCCCGAATCATAAATGTGCACTTGTAAAATTTGAAGCATTAAATGTGTGCATTGATTGATCATTTGATTTGAAAATTCGATTATTGCAAATAATGTTTTCGGTTGCTAAAATGTGTTTAGTTGGGTTCCTTGTCAAATTAGCTTTCTAACGATATAAGGTGCGAGTTCTAAGTGTTAGCGGTTTGTAAAATATGCTTGAAAGGGTTTTGATTTGGGACTTGAATAATTGAGACTGACCAGGTACCAGCGCACGACCAATGCCGCGGCGCGACCTAAGCCGTGTCCAGGTTCTGACCTCCTTGGTCAAAATAAGAAAAATGTTTGGCACGCTATGGACCTTCAATTCACATGAGACTTGTTCTAACATGCTTATATATGAATAAAAATCTCAAAAAAATAGTTCGGGACCCGACCCGAACGTGTTGACTTTTTCGTTGACTTTGACCGACCAAAGTTTGACTTTTTGTCAAACTTAATCAAATGATTATGCAACCTTCCTAACTTGTTTCTATACTTGTATCTTGCATGAAACTTGACAAATTGATTCACATGCTATATAATCGAGTCGTAACGAGCCATAGGACTAATTGAACATCTTTGACCTATCGTGTTTACCGTTATTGATACGACCTATTTGTTTAGGTCAAGACTAGCATTATCCTTTGCACACGTTACTTTGTGAAGTACTTTTCATACGTGCACTCAAGGTGAGATCATAGTCCCACTTTTACACTTTTGAACTTACATTTGAGATGAGAAAACATAAATATTTCTTTTTAACTAAGTGAACACAAGTAGAGGAAAACAAACATTCTACATACGAGTTTAGAACAAAATCCTAAATTCGATTATCCTTAGTTACTCTTGCAGTGTGTAAGTGTAGGCGTGAACTTATGTTGTATGGCCATATGGGTTTGACAAACCCTCATCTCGGACGGTTCGCTACCGTCTACGGATGAAATATATTTTCGAGAAATAGTGTTGTTCTAGCACTATTAATGGGGTTCAACGGACGGAATGTTAAGCCTTGATAATTGGGTGCTCGTGAATATTAACTTTTAGAATGTACTACTATTTCATCAATGTTGCAAATCTTGTGGTTCGACTTACTTTTACTCACTTACTTACTTAAACCTATGATTTCACCAACGTTTTCGTTGACAGATTTCTATATTTTTCTCAGGTCTTTGAACGATATGTGAAACATGCTTCCGCTCATTATTTTGATACTTGCATTGGATGTCGAGTATATGTGCATACATGGAGCGTCTTTTGACTTTCTTTAAAACGGTGTCGCATAGGTTTCACTTGTACTTATAACTTGTAACGAAACTTTTGGTTGAACAATTCTTGTAAACTTTGAAACAATCTTTACTTTGAAATGAATGCGACATATTTTCGGTCAAACTTTGTCTTAAAGACTTATGACCATGTAATGGAACCTACGTAGACGGCGCCGTCAATTGGTCGGGTCGCTACATTATATGCACATCTCTATGGGCAACTAGACTATCTGCCTATGGATTTAGAGATGATAATTGATTGGATATGGATCGGGTGATCCTATATTCATATTCATATCCATTTAATTTTTAAATCCACATTCATATCCATATCCATTTATATATAATTCATCCATCTATGTTCATATCCGTTGAATTAAGCGGGTTAACGAGTATGGTTGTGACGGAGTGGATTATGGGGGGAAAAGTCGGCGGTGGTTATGCCGAACATGGTACATCGACGACGAAGGTGGCTATGACAGACACAAATGCAGGCGAAGAAACCGGGGGTGATTACGACGGAGACGTTTGATGAAGAGGCCGCCGCATGGTGCGCCAAAGATGTTGGCGTGGGAAAAAAATCACACGAAGGTTCTGGAGGGAAGCCAGTTGCTGAACAAATGGAGAGGGGGAGGAAGTGAGGCTATAAACATCCTATGTGGTGAAAAGACCGAACTACCCTTTCCGAATAATATATTGATGTGAATACTAAAATAATGGATTCAATTGTTATATTATTAATTAATTATTCTCCCACAAATTATATGCACATTTCTATGGGCAATAGAAATGTAACTGCCTATGGATTTATAGATGATAATGGATCGGATATGGAATGGGTGATCCTATATTCATATCCATATCCATTTAATATTTAAATCAACATCCATATCTATTTAAATATAATTCATCCATCTATATGCATATATGTTGGATTAATCGGGTTAACGGGTATCCGCTGAATTTATTTTTTCTTCTAAGATATTCTTATTATGAAAATGAAAGTATCAACGTATTTTTGATAAATACATATAATATATGTAAGATATATGAATTTAATACTAATCGTATATGTATATCTTCACAATCCATATTTTCGACAACATTATAATTGTTTAAAGTGGACATGTATAAGGATATATAAATGTATATATGTATATATTTAAATAATTATATGTATATATGTATTTCGGGTGATATATGAATATATAAGTGGATGATAGACTGTCATCCATATCCGATCTACTAATCACATCATTTATATCTATATTCATATTCATTTAGTCGTTCATATCCATTTAAATTGATCAGATCGGATTGATCGGACATCCATTGCGCACCCATGATGGGTCATTAAAGCCATAGGCAAAAAGTTTTAGTGTCTATTCTATTAATGATAATAATCAACAACAATAGTATTAAGTATTAAATTTTATATATGTTAAAAAAAAATATTAAATTTTAATTAACGTGTTTATTGGGTTGGTGGATGAGGAAACCTGGTTTGGTAAGACATCAAACCACAATTATATCGTGATAGTTTCTTTCTCGAAATTAGTCTTTTTTTAGGGACTACAAAACATGGACTTCAACACTAAAAAGAAAACGTTTCAACCTCAACTACGTAAGTGGGAGACATGTGTGCTCATAAGTTACCCACTTGGCTTTTTCACGTGTTCCTACTAAAATTTCGCCCATTCATATTATTAAGGCTTTGACAATGAGATTTAGTTAGAGACAGAACAAACATTAATCTGCATAATTAAGTAATTGAATTACAATCAATCATACGTCCTTGTTGAAATCGACTAATCGATTTGTGGTTTCAAGTGGTATAATGACCGAGAGTTTTTAGGCTCGACAAGTAGAAAAGACTCCGATCAAGTTGGTTCCAGACAGTTTGGGTGACACAACGGGTTTGAATCATTCGAGTATTAGGTTCGGGACTGTGCAGTTCTGTGATGATTCGATCCAAATGTCTGCTTCTCAAGTTTGCGAGTTTGAAAGAAACATCGCTTCGGTGGAAGATACTTCTAACAGTGGAGGTGTAATGGTTGATGACAATAGGATTTGTTTATACCTATTTCTGGCTAGTGGTCACAAATATAAGTACATACTCTAAACACTTGGCGGTGTGAGTGTTGTCGATTGACTGTATTCTCTCCGATAGAAGTCTGTGCAGACCCGGATCACGATCTAAGAATCGTGGGGTAGTTTGAGTCAATCTACGGATCCAAACTATGATTTGGTTCGTCTAGCGTATTGCTGCTACGGTCTTGAGTTCTACAGAGAGAAGATACTATGTGAGAGAAAGGGTATTCACCAACACAAGACCAAGTGTTCAAAAAGTGATGGTCCAGGAAGCTTCTAGAAGGTCCAGACACATGTCGTGCCACCACTGGTTGATTTATCCGAAAAAGTGTAAACGACTTTTGATAGCTTGCACATACTTGCTTCTTTTAGATATAGATTTGAAATAGACATGGACTCGACTAAAGTGACAAGCAACGAGAAACGATGACTCGGTCTTTGTATTAGCAAGTTTTCCGTTTAAGATTTGTCCCAAGAGAGCATTTAAGATTCGGTCTTGGGTAATCCCTAGGTGAGGGATTCCATTCATAGGTATGGATTGAAATATCTTCTAGTAGTTTTTCGGCTTCGTTTGGTGACTTGTACATGAATACGCCTCCCATGGAGGAGTCAAGAATTTGCCTTGTCTTGTCATTTGTACCCCGATAATGTAACATCCCGCATTTTTCCGTTAAATTATTTTAACGCCCGTCTTTTTATTTTAATAATATCCTTCGTATCTAGATTCGTATCCTCCGTTAGCTAACATTCTTAATATTTTCGTTATCGGATTATAACGTCTCCCGTACTCTCGTGTAATTCAAAATAATTCGTTCGGTTAATTCCCGCACCCGACTACAAACTTGAGGGACCAATGTTGCGAAATGACCAAAGTTTTGACTAGGTCAAATGGTCAACATTCACCACCTCCACTCATTCATCTCCTTCTTTCTTTCATACTTCCATTATTTTCTCTCAACTGTCAAATCCTTAATTCATCATCTAAATTCGATTTTGGAGGCTAACATCAACATAAATTACATATTTGGAATCCTCTCTTCATCCTCTACAACTTGATACCAATTTCATCTCATTTGGGTAACTTTCTAAAATCACTAGATTTTGTGTTCTTGATGTTTTTAACTTATAAAAGTGTTAATTAGTGTCTATGGCTCAAGTCTAACATGAATACATGATTTGTAAACTCGATCTTGTTGTTTTGAAGTAACTAGCATGAACTTGAATTTTGGTGTGTTGTCTTGAGATTCAGTTGCTTAAAAAGTTGTTAGATGTTAAAAGTTCATGTTTTAATTGTGTTACTAGTATCACTAGCTTCAATTTGATGTGTAGGTTGCTTTAGAAAACTTCATAAACTTGATTATTGATTTTGATGATGTTGGTTAGGGTTTGATAGACCTAAATGTGAACATTTGATGTATTGAATGCCATAAATTGTTGTTGGTAAGTGGTTAGTTGGATTGTATGCTTGATTACCTACGAAACGGCGTATTGTATGTAGGTAGTAAGTTCCCGAATCACCAAACCGCATTTATGAACTTGAATGTAATAAATGTTGAGCATTTAATGTGATTTTAGCTGTTGTAAGTGTCGAGGTGAATGATTAAAAGTGTTTAGTCATTTTCCTCGTCAAAATACCTTTCCGATGATATAAGATACATGTTTTGATTGTTTGCGGATCATAAATTGTGAATGTTTAAAGCTTGGTTCGTGCATTTGTGTGTTGCAGCAAAACAGGACCTGCATACTGATCTGGACGCCGTCCAGATTCTTAGATGCCGTCCAGGCCTTCACATCTGGACACTGTCCAGCAAATCTGGACGCCATCCAGATGAACTGCCAGGGACTGTTTTGATTGGTCGTTTTACGAAAAATGGTTGCTATGCTATGGACCTCCGATTCACATGTAACTTGTTCTAACATGCTTATATATGATTAAAAACCTCAGAAAAATAGTTCGGGACCTGACCCGAACGTGTTGACTTTTTCGGTGACTTTGACCCGACCAAAGTTGACTTTTAATCAAACTTAACCAAACACTTATGCAACCATTCTAACATGTTTTTATACTTTAACCAAATACTTATGCAACCATTCTAACATGTTTTTATACTTGTACCTCGCATGAAACTTGACAATTTGATTCACATGCTATAATAATCGAGTCGAAACGAGCCATAGGACTAATTGAACACTTTGACCAATCGTGTTTACCGTTATTGATACGACCTACTTGTTTAGGTCAAGACTAGCATTCGTTCTTGCACACGTTCACTTGCGAAGTAATTTTATACGCTTGCACTCAAGGTGAGATCATAGTCCCACTTTTACTCTTTTAAACTTACATTTGGGATGAGAGAACATAAACGTTTTGTTTTACTAAGTGAACACAAGTATGAAAACAAACATTCTACATACGAGTTTAGAACAAAATCCTCAATTCGATTATCATTAGTTACACTTGCCGGGTGTAAGCGTGAACTTATGTTATGTGGATCCATATAGGTTTGACAAACCCTCATTCGGACGGTTCGCTACCGTCATATCGGATGAAATATATTTTCGAGAATCAGTGTATGTTCTAACACTATTGTGATGGGGTTCTATGGAAGGAAAGTTAAGCCTTGATAATTGGGTGCTCGTGAATATTAACTTTTGGAATGTATTACTATTATTTCAATCTTGCAAATCTTGTGATTCAACTTACTTATTTACTCACTTACTTACTTAAACCTATGATTTCACCAACGTTTTCGTTGACAGATTTCTATGTTTTTCGCAGGTCTTTGAACGATATGTGATGCATGCTTCCGCTCATTATTTTGATACTTGCATTGGATGTCGAGTATATATGCATACATGGAGCGTCTTTTGACTTTATTTAAAACTGTGTCGCATAGGTTTCATTTGTACTTATAACCTTGTAACGTAACTTTTGGTTGAACAATTCTTGTAAACTTTGAAACAATCTTTACATTTGAAATGAATGCGACATATCTTTGGTCAAACGTTATTTTAAAGACTTATGACCACGTAACGGGACCTAAGTAGACGGCGCCGTCAATGACGATTTTGTGGGGTCGCTACAGATGGTATCAGAGCGTTGGTTGTAGGGATTTAGAGTTCATTGGTGTCGACCCCGAGTCATAGGGTACATTAGTGAATCTAGACTACAACCAGCATATAGACTTGAAGTAGTAGGAATTACTTGACTAATTGTGCATTTATACTCGAACTCATCTATTCACATCTAACTCTATTTCATCTTAATCGTACGTTGTTTAATTTGATTGACGCGCCACCTTGACTTTATGAAGCAATGTTAAATGCACACGTGAATTAGGATAATATAATTGCCGGGATTATATTATGGTGATTCATGTGGACATTCCAACATTATGTCATAAAGAATTTAAGGCGAGTCAAGGAAAATTTTCTCTCTATCCTTATTCCATATCACGGTTAGTATTATTGAGAATACTAATCAACGATATCTTTGTGTCATGAAGGAACAATGGCTCACCAAGGTCAACACAATACTCCTCCCGAAACTCTCGAACAAGCTCTTTAACAAATGATAGCCACCGCCGTGGGAGAGGCCGTGGACGGTCACTTCTCCAACAACAACAACAACAATTATGGGGCCGGTAATTTAAACCATGGGTGCTCCTACAAAAACTTCATGAAGTACAACCGTCCCACTTTCGATGGAACCGGGGGACTGGTTGCTCTCACCCGATGGTTCGAACAAACGGAATCCGTTTTTAGCATAAGCGGTTGTCGGGACCAAGATAAGGTCAAGTTTTCCACCCTCACTCTCATCGGTATTGCTCTCTCATGGTGGAACACGTATGTACAATCGGTGGGTATCGATGAAGCCCTTACACTCTCTTGGACCGAATTAAGAGAAAGAATGATCACCGAATACTTTCCGCGCGAAGAGACTCGAAGGCTCGAACAGGGGCCAAGAAATTTAAAAATAGCCCGAAATGACCTCGAAGCTTATAATCAACGGTTTGCCGAACTAACCTCAATTTGTCCAAACCTCCAGGCTCCCGAGCCCCAAGGAGTTGAGTTTTACATGGATGGCCTCCCTAAGAGCATTCCACACGGGGTAATGCCATCAAGACCCGCCGACCTACAAGAGGCTGTGATGATAGCCCGCCAATTTATAAAAATGGTGGACGAAATTGAAGCGCCGGCACCAACGGCCGAGGCCCAACCGGGCAACAACAAAAGAAAACAGGAAGCCTCTCCATCAAGCAACCACAACCACAACAACTCCACCAAGAAGCCTTTCACCCCCGGTGGTAGGAAAAGTTATGCTGGAACTCGACCTTTTTGCAACAAGTGCCACAAACATCATTATGGAAAATGTGGCAAACCATTTTGCATCAAGTTTCAAAGAAGTGTCCATGTGGCCCATGGTTGTAAAGGTGCCGCCCCCGTAGCTAAAAAGGTTCTCAGTGCGCGCAGAAGGGGTGCTTGTTTCGAATGTGTCCAACTGGGTCACCTTAAGAATGCATGTCCCAAGAAGAACGCCAACCCCAATGTACGCGAATGAGCTTTCAACATTAACACCTAGGATTCCCGGAATGACAATTAGTTACGGGTACGTTTCTTCTCAACAACTCTTATGTTTCATGTTTATTCGATTCGGGTGTCGATAAATGTTTTGTATCCAAGGCTTTGGAGCCTACTCTTTGCACTCCACCACTCCCCCTAGATATTACTTATGCCATTTAAGTGACCATCGGAAAGTATTGTGTGCCAACAAATTTTTATCGGAGGGTGTACGTTAAACTTTTGAGTAAGAAGTTAGAAACTGACTTGATGTCTATAGAATTAAGGAGCTCGAAATCTATTCGTTAAGAAGAAATGTTTCCCCACATATATGTATTGGTTATCGTGAACTAAATAATTTTCAGTTAAGAACCAATATCCTTTTTCCCCGTATCAGTGACCTCTTGATCAAGTACAAGGATCTCGTGTGTATTCCAAATCGATCTCCATCCTGGTTATCATCAATTGAGGGTTAAGGGAGACGATGTCACCAAAACTGCTTCCCGAACTCACTACGATAGTTATAATTTTTTTTAATATCGTTTAGTTTAACTAAGGCTTCGTCCGTATTCATAGACCTCCTGAACCGTGTATGCAAACTTATTTAGACAAATCCATTATCGTATTTACAAATGATGTCTAAACCTATTCAAGTAAAGAAGAAAACGAACAACGTCTCCATCTTACGCTCGAACTCTCGAGAAAGGAGCAACTCTACACCGAATTCTTCAAGTGAGAATTTTGGTTAAACGAAGTTCAATTTCTAGACCATGTTGTTAGTGGTTAAGGTATTACAATAAAATCTTGCAATCGAAGCCACACGTAATCGGGAAACCCTCACGACTCTATCTTGTATTTGTAAAATCTTAGATCTCGCCGGTTATTACTGAAAATTCATTTCCGACTTTTTCTCGTGTTGCACGACCTTTAACCTCGTTAACTGTCATACCCCCAAATAGGGCCGGGGAAATATGACTTCACAATATCACAACACATGTATGTATAAACGAGAACGACTCTATATGAGACGTTTTTAGTATAACCAATGTATTAAAGCAGCGGAAAATATTAAGTCATTACAGTTGTAAACTTTAATGTTCTAATGCAATAGTATAAATGTATAAATGCGGACTCCAAAAGCAGCAAAGTCCAAAAAGCAACTAATGTTTAGCAACCTTCACCTGAGACAAAACATGCTTAAAGTGTCAACCAAAAATGGTTGAGTGAACAACATAGGTTTATCAATAATAACCAAGTTTTTAGACCACAAGATTTAATTATAAAGTTTAATCAGTTCGGTAGTAGTGCTGGTGTATATGATATCGATACTAACCGTAAGTTACCCTAAACACATCACGTTCGTATCGTGCATCATTATTATGTATCCATTGACCAACGGTCATCCGAATAGAGGCGTCACTCTCCATAGCGCTATTCACAATAACTAAGCTTGCCTTTATACATAGCAATTAACGATATCATGGTAGGGATTTAGCATGAATCAAAGCATGTTAGCAACAGTTTGAACTAATCAAAATAAAGTTTGAGTACTCGTGTCTAAGCGTAAAACAGTTTAAAAAGCAAGCATGTGTCTCACCCCAAAGTTATAAAACAGTTAAGAAATAGTAAAAAGAGGGGCTATGAAGTTCACCTTAATAGCAGATAGATATTCCACGCAAGTTATATGATCGGAGTATTGATCACGGAGATCTCAACCTAGAGATATTATGTTCGATTAGTTAATGTCTAATAGACATAAAGTTTGTTTATTAATATAGCAAACTATATTAACAGTGACCGTTCTCGAGAAAAGTTATATTTATATAGGTGATAATACACTTAGTGTACTTAAGTGTTACTATATAGTTAAGTGCATAAGTTATACTAATAATAGTTTTATTAGTCTTTAATTATTCAACTATTATGTAACTTATCAGTATATGTTACATATATAATTATTCCTATGTGATACATACATATATATACATTCTTTATTTATTATTATATATGTATGTGTTCATGACTATATATATATATATATATATATATATATATATATATATATATATATATATATATATATATATATATTAGGTGTAGGTGTTACATATACATAAGTGTAAGATGATACATATATATACACTTATTACTTTTTATTATTAAGTTTACTAAATTATATAACTTACATAATGCATATTCATACACACATACATATACCTACATATATACACATACATATACACGTATGTATACATTTACATATATACACACACATATACATATAGTGTATACATGCACATACGTACGTATGCATGCATGTACATTCTTTATTATTACTTATTAATTAATCTCATGCACATAAAATCATAACCTAATTATCATAACCTTAAACTAATAATTTTAACATAAAATCATAAGTTTTTAATTACAACCTTTAATTTTTAATCATACATACTCATCTTCATAATCTATATCATAATCATACAACTATTATTATTAACTAGTTGATTAATCAAAACACTAATCTTTCATTATAACTAATTAATTATTCTCCTAGTTTACTTACATAAGATCATAATCACACTCTTATAATTATTCTTTTAACATCATCATTATCTTATTCATAAGACTTCATACATAATTATTTAACTTACTCATAACCTATGCCAAATTCATTAACCATAATAATTATTCATGTTTATCATCTTCTTCTATATTAATTAACTTCATATCAAGAATCATCAACTTTTATTTACTAGCACTTTCAAGTTTATAATCATACTACTTAATTATAATCATATTCTTATTCATTAATCATTCATTATCACCTTTATACCCATATATATATAAGTTCTTATTAATTGACACAATATTTATAACCATTAATCATTAACAAACTATGATCAAACATAATTCATAATGCTTAATACCATAATACATTAATATAACTTTAAAAGTAATTGATTTATATGCAAGATTAACTAGGATTTATTAAGTATACCTTAGCAAGATTAAGACTAAGGATGATGATGATACTCGAAGCAGCAAAACAGAAAACAGAAGCAGCAGTAACGACTCAATAGGGGGTCTGTTTGGGTCGGATTTGTTAGCCAGGAAACAGCAAGCACATCAGCAATAATCACGACCCCAAAAGGGTTTCTTGGACTATTTTAAATACGCAAAAACGGCAGCAATAATAACCAGAAAATGCAGCAACAATTGGACACCTTTGAGACTGCTTGATCACGTTTACAGCAGTAGGAAACCAGGAAAATAAAATGCAGCAACAATGAATGATTGAGGGACTGTTTGGGTGTCGAAACCGAAACTGATACAGCAGAATCAATGGCGAATTGAAGGAGGGTTTTGTGAAGGTTTTCAGTCGACAAGCAGGATGGAAAAAGGTGGTGTTTATCGACTGCACAGCAGGGATTTTGATGATGATGATTAACGACAGAAAGAGGGCTATTTGATGGTGGTTTTTAGTTGACATAAGCAGATGGTTAGGGGTTACTTGTTGACAGAATATGGAGGGAAAATAGGAGGATTATTAGCCGAATGCAGCAGATTATTTGTGGTGAGATCTTGTGATTATCATGAGGGATTATATAACAATGTTGGTTTCCCAATTTCTCTTGGATTCAAGGATTAATTAGAGTTTAACTAGGCTTATAACTTACTTAGGGATCAAGTTTATAAAAAAAAAAAACCCTACAGCCTCTAAATAGCCGAATTACTCTTAATAATCTTATTTGTTTTTTTTTTATACGACATTCTTAATTATTAATGTAATTTATATATATATATTTTATTATTATTATTATTATTATTAATTATATTAAGGGTACATTTTATTTAAATACATTTTATTTATTTATTTGTCCCTAACTTTTATAAATCTTAAATTTGGTCCTGATTAGTTTTTAAAGTTTATATAATGTCACATATAGCTTATTTTATTAAATTAGTGTTAGGGTTAGGGTTTACAAGATTAGGGATTAGTATTTAATGTATAGCGTTAGGTTTAGGGTTTAATATAATATTAAGGTTTTAACAATACACGCGATCATTTAATGAAAGCATAAATGTTCGTTTGTCGAAATGGATAACAACCCTAATGATGATGCACAGAATATGACATTGAAACCCTAAGGACAACTTAATTAATTTATAAGGGAAAAATGAGGGTTGTTATAGTACCTCCCCGTTAATTTAAACTTCGTCCTGAAGTTTCAGTAAGACTTTTCGGATGCGTCATCAGATGAGAATAGATGTGGATATTTTCATTTGGGTCTTCACGTTCCCAGGTATACTCGGGGCCCCTACATGAATTCCAACAGATCTAAACAACAAGAATAGAGCTTTGTTTCAACGTTTAACCTCACGATCCATAATTTCTCATTGTGAAGATCATCCAAAGGAGTAACAAGTATGTCATCAACAAGACACTTTTTAAGATTTGAGATCTGAAATGTATGAACTTTAATTAACGGGAAGTGTTGACTAAAAATTACCATTCGGTCAACGTTTTGTTAAAGCAAAGTTTACACTTAATTATAGTAGGAATCTACTTGAGTGATAGCTGATATTGTATGAAATGTCGGCTAAAAGAGCCTGGGTGATTAGAATATCTAGTCCTATGGACTTTATCCAAGACTAGTTCTTGAAAATTTCTGAATAGTAGGGATTTTTATAGGATCGACATGTATTCCTTCACTATTAACTACATGCCCAAGAAATTGTATGATTCGCAGCCAAAGTTCACACTTGGAAAGCTTGGCATACAGTTGTTCCTTCTTTAAGAGCTCTAGAATCAATCGCAGATGTTGTTCATGCTCTTTCTCGCTCTTTGAATAGTTTAAGATGTCATCAATGAAAATGGTTACGAATTTATCAAGATAAAGTTTGCATACATGGTTCATAAGATCCATGAATTCAGCAGGAGCATTGGTTAAACCAAAAGGCATGACAAGAAACTCATAGTGTTTATAACGAGTGATGTGTTCTAGAGGGTGTGTATGAAACGGCTATCAGTTTTATATTTATTTACTACAGGAAATCACCTAAATTAAACTAAAATACAAAAGGCAAGTATACCTATCGTGTAATAATATAGCTAAGGCAAAACCCGGGAGGTCTATTCGTGGACACTATTATTGGGTGTCTTACTAGGTCAAATTAGTTAATTAAGTAGTTAAACTAGATTTAGTAATATATAGTAATTATAGGTAACTTTGGGGGGATTTACCGTTTAATGACCGGTTTGTCGATTTTATATTTTTAAGCGTAAAGATAAATGACAATAATTAAAGTGCATAAAATAAATAAATGACGATAAATAAAATAACAATAAATAAAATTGCGATAGAATATGAAATAAAAGGATTATGCTTATTTAAACTTCCGTAATCATGATGTTTGACGTTTGATTTTAATTAATTGTTACCCGGGTTAATTGTCCTTTGTCCTGGTTTATTTGATACGTATCTGGTTTTTGTCCATAATAGTCCATCGGTCATAAATATAAAGTGCGAGTGTTCTCGTCAAATTACCCTTATACCCGAAGTCAAATATTCCCACTAATTAAGGATTTAGACTGTGACGCAGTTATCACTTATGTTAACAATTACACCAGTTATCACTATATGTAATCCACCCCTATTTTGATTAGATATGAATATTAATTTACTCACTTGATCAGTTTGAATAATCAATTACCCAACCTGAATAATTAATTAAATGATTATAATAGATTCCATATGAACGTCACTAAATAGGACAACCATAATCATTATTAATTATTAGGTTAATTAATTTGAAGATAGGTTCGACATACTCCAATGAGTTGTCACTCAATTAGACAATACCCCCCATCTATTAATAGTCAATAGTCCAATTTCCACAAGTGTGGGTCTTTTGCCCAAACCTTAATTATGGTCAAAAGTTCAATAACCCCGTCTTAATATTTAGTCAAACATCACGATTACTTCGACTTAAATAAGCATAATAATAACTTAGTTACGAGACATTAATTTAAAAAGGAAGAACATAACTTACAATGATTATTTTTAGCGTAGCGTTACACGGACAGAGTTTCGATTTAAAACCCGTAAAACATTCTTACAATAACCCAATTATTATTAAACTTAAATTAAAATTATAATTATAAAATATATATATATATATATATATATATATATATATATATATATATATATATATATATCGTATATGATATGAGAAAGGAAAAGAAAAAGATGTAGTTTCTTCATTACTCCGTGCCTTGCTTTTATAGGTAAATGATTGATACTGTTGTAGGTGGAATGTTAGCTGGCTACCATTCAAAATTGAATCAATAATATCTCGTAGCGAATTATTGATTTGAAATTTTCACTTATGACCCTTTAACTATGCTCAATTAACAACTTTTTATTATTTATTATTATTCTTATTATGAATTATTTAAATATTATATTATATTCTTGTGCATAGTTGACTTGTACTTTCAGCTCCGTTGCGTCGAGCGTTGAAAGTTGGTTCATGTCTCGGTTCTGGATTTTCGAACGCCTTTTCGTATAATTTAATATCTTGTACTTTGCGTTTTGCGGCTCGTACTCTTGTAATTTTTAGACGTTTCTCATCAATAAATTGAACCACTTGAATTGTACTTTGTACTTTTTAGCTTTTTGGTCATTTGTGTCTTCAAATCGTCGAATCTGTCTTTTGTCTTCACCTTTTATTATTTAAACGATAATTACTTGAAATTAGAACAATTGCAACTAAAAGCTTGTCTTTCTTGAAGGATAATGCTATGAAATATATGTTCATTTTTAGCGTTATCAATGAGTTAGGAAAGTAGTCTTAGAAACATTAGTTTCCTTGACTCTCAATTGATGATAACCCGACCTAAGGTCAATCTTTGAATAGGTACTTGATCCTTGCAGTTGGTCAAACAGGTCATCAATAAGCAGGAATGGATAACGATTTTTTTTATGGTTAGCTTGTTGAGTTCTCGGTAATTAATACACATTCTCAACATGCCACCTTTCTTTTTAATGGAAATAACTGGTGCTCCTCACGGAGGCAAGCTAAGACGAATGAAACCTTTCTCCAAAACTTCTTGGAGTTGGCTGGATGATTCCTTCATTTCGGGTGGAGCTAATCGGTATGATACCTATGCAATAGGTTGTGACGACCCGGAAATTTCCAACCAAATTTAAACTTTAATCTTTATATTATTCCGACATGATAAGCAAAGTTTGTTAAGTTAAATCTCAAGAATTTTAAACTGTGTTCATACATTCATTATAACCTCGACCAAATTCCGACGATTCACGAACCGTTATATATAGATAGATATGTATATGTATATATATATTATAACTTGAGAATATTAATAAAGTATTAAACGTATAATACTTTACACGAACGTATTTGTTTCAATATTATTTTCGACGAAATTAAAAAAATATATATTAAATGATTGAATTATCAGAAACATTGAATTATGATTACAAGTCTCTGTTGAGAGGTCCACTATGATTTGAGAAAATCTATTCCTCTTAACGATATTCAGAATAATTTGTAAAGCTATTTATAAATAAAAACAAAAAGTGTCATTTACGAAAGTTAGACAAAAGTTAGTGGAGAATTGGTTTTCATAATATTCTATTAATCTATTTTCAAACGTACAAAGACGTTTTCAGTTTAAAAAAAAACTTTATTATTAAAACGTATATAACTTTTATAAATATCTAGAATCACTTTTGACAACTCATTACTTAACCAGTATAATAAATATAACGATATTTATATTTTATTTCATTAAATATATATAACGATTTAAATTAATATTATATATATTTATACGCGTATTATACATACATAGTTTTTATACTTTTACTATACTTTAACTTTACCTTTACTTTACTTTAACTTTAATAATTCACTTTAATAATTCATACTTTAATAATTCACTTTAATAATTCATACTTTAATAATTCACTTTAATAATTCATACTTTAATAATTCACTTTAATAATTCATACTTTAATAATTCATACTTTAATAATTCACTTTAATAATTCAAAAATCTATTATAAATAGAATTCAATAGGTTTCATTATTTCATAGAAACTTGAAAATATATTTCTCTAAACTCTCTCAATCGATTTATATATATATATATATATATATATATATATATATATATATATATTTGCTATATATATATATATATATATATATATATATATATATATATATATATTTGCTCTATATTATTTCAAGATATTATTAGTATACATAAAATATTACGACGGAGTGCTGTCCGAGTGATTTCAAAATAGTTTTTTTGAATGAGTCGAAGCTAAGGAAATTATGGGTTATAGCTATGGAGGTGATGGGTATGGTTCATGGGTATGCTCGTGAGGTCAATCTAGTGTTTATCATCTCCGTTGCGTCTACGTACTTTCCTGCAATATTGAATCTCAATATTGATACGTTCGTGAATCCGAGGCCAACCTTGCACTTGTTAAATGACGTTATATCTATTTTTACTACGAAATACAGTATTGTGAGTTTCATTTGCTCCCTTTTTATATATATTTTTGGGCTGAGAATACATGCGCTGATTTATAAATGTTTTACGAAATAGGCACAAGTACTAAAACTAATTCTATGTGGGTTTAAACCAGAAATATACCCTTAGCTTGGTAACATTAAACTACTTGTCTATGTACGGTAGGCGCGAATCCTAAAGATTGATCTATTGGGTCTGACAAACCCCATCCTGACTATGGGATGCTTTAGTACTTCGAGGTTATTTTAAACACACCTGATCTGGTGTACTTCAGAGGGTAAAACATGAACGTTAAAGCTTGTTACCAGGTGCCTACAACTTATAGAATACTTTTATACACTTGCGAGTGTATATATATTTATAAACATAAATCTTGTGGTCTATTAATATATTGAAATGATTGTTATGATAAACCTATGAACTTACCAACCTTTTGGTTGACACTTTAAAGCATGTTTATTCTCAGGTATTAAAGAAATCTTCCGCTGTGCATTAGCTCATTTTAAGGATATTACTTGGAGTCATTCATGGCATATTTTGAAAGACGTTGCATTCGAGTAATTGAGTTCATCAAGATTATTATTAAACCAATTATAGTTGGATGTATTAAGAAATGGTGTGCATGCCGTCAACTTTCATTGTAAAGAAAGTTTGTCTTTTAAAAACGAATGCAATGTTTGTAAAATGTATCATATAGAGGTCAAATACCTCGCGATGTAATCAACTATTGTGAATCGTTTATAATGTATATGAACGGGTCCTTTCAGTTGGTATCAGAGCGGTGGTCTTAGCGAACCAGGTCTGCATTAGTGTGTCTAACTGATAGTCGTTAGGATGCATTAGTGAGTCTGGACTTCGACCGTGTCTGCATGTCAAAAGTTTTGCTCATCATTTTTTGTCGGAAATTACCTGCTTATCATTCTTAGTCTAGACATATCTTATTGCATTGATTGCATGAATAGTATATAGACAAAATTCATATCTTAGAGTATCTGCTAATTCATATCTTAGCGTATCTGTTACTGTAAACTTTGCCTGACATATTCCGTAAATTCCTCCGTAATCTACGAAACCTTTTGCTCTATATAATTAGAATACCACCCGATAGCCGGAAAATCATTTCATATCGAAAAATTCTTTATTCAATCGTACAAAATGGAATTCGTCATTAGTTCAAGTCCCTCGGATTCCGAAATGGAATCCCACTCAAGTTCCGAAAGCAGTGTGACCGGAATGGATCAACCAATTAGTCATCATCTATTCTGGATGAATTGGGGATGGGTTCGTAGCCTCCTTAATCATTTGAGACAAGAAGAAGGTGATCCCTTCCATCCACCACATTGCCCTCTTGGCAAAGAACCTGAAGCACTTACCGGCGAACCTATCCGAAACACTATTTTATCTCTTATTTCTAGAGTATCTCGTCACGATTACATACTACACCAAATTCTAGATTTTATTTATCCGCTCGTCCGAACCGACAATCACCCCGGTGTAATAGAAGAAGTAAACGAGCTTCGCGCTCGGGTAGTGGCTTTGGAGAATATGGTGCAAAGGTTACAAACACCAGCAGCAGCACCAGCAGCATAAACAGTACCACCATCAGCAACACTAACAGTACCATCACCACCACCAATAACAACATCCACATCCCACACTGCAACATCACAATCTGTATCTCAAACATCAACGTCATACACCCTGTAAATATCCAGGAATATCAACAACAACAAACAATGAAGTATTAATTCATAAACTTCATTGAAGAGATATCTCTGCGGCAGTTATGTAATCTCCAAAATCTTAGAGATTATTTAATTCTGACCGTAAATCGAATGAGTGAACGGAGATGGTAGAGTAGAAACTTTGATCGAAAATGGTGTACGATTTACAAGCTAGAATTGTTTTACCAACAGCATCAACAGGACCGTAGCATCATCAACACAGTCAGTGCCATCAGTATCGTCAGAATCAACAGCACCTGTAACATCACAAACTCTGTCAGTTCAAGAATCATTGTGGACATCATTACGAATCAACAACAAATATATTGTATCAACGAGTTATGAAGTATTAACTCATTTCCAATCGAAAGATTTATATGTATATTTTATATGTATAAATTTTTAAACCATAATAAATCTTCCCGTACTAAGCTATTATGTGTGAATCTTAACTACTCAGTTAATCCATATTACAAATATGCAATGATGTACGTCCTTCGTCCGCAACTTAACCATCGTTAATTACAATCTCTGTCTCAATTCAATAAAAATCCAATTCATAATAAATCAAGTGTATTATTCGAATATATGTTTGATTTTACACTTTCATCATCGATGTACTCGAAACTTTTCAAATAACATCATTCGTACCTTGCGAAGTTTACAAGAATTTCACGAAAACCAACAAATAACAAAGTAATGATTCATAATTTCAATATTATTAAAGAAATACTTATGCAATTTATAAAGTTTTAGGGATTACTCAATTCTAGTTCCAACCATAAAACAAATGAGTTTAATTTAATATTAACTCATTAAATCTATATTACATCTAAAGAAAATATACACATATATTTTCATAAAGACTGTAATAAACTTCTTTTGTACAAAATATTAATTGTGAATTTTTTTTTAACGGGTAGGAAATACCCGAGAGATATATAAATTCACAATTAATATATTACATTTTTCAAAACTGATTCAGCAATCATCAACTATACTCCCTACTTTCACAACAATATCCATTCTTTCTTATAAATCAAAACAATCATACTCATTCAAATTCAATTACATATTCTGATTTTGAAATCGCATAATTCAATTCGAAATATAACCAGTATCATCACTCTTAGATTCTTATATCTTTCAAAGCTATACTTTAACTTCAAAACTGTGTTAGAACATCATATGTATTAACGATTACAATATGTGCTCAAAGCCTTCGAAATTCCTGGAGACACTTCAACTAAGGAACAATCGAGATGATGATCCAACCACATGTTACCCACAGTTATACACCTGAAAAACTCTCAAAACCCAAGTCATAGTTCGACACGTATCCGTGTTAGACCCTTTGGCATTTACTAGCTAAAATAACTTTTCAATTCCGTTTCAAAATAGACAGTTTTGTCACAGCTCCAGCAAGTCAACTTCGACTTCTCAATCAAAACAGTCTTATTATAACCTCGATAGATACGTTGCCCTTTCGCCAACGTTACCGGGGAATCGTTTATATTTACCACATTAGCAATAAACTTACCAACAACTTCACTGATCTTTGACTTTCAAAAAAAAAAAAATCATTATAATTATCGAAACCCTATCATATACTTATTTGTACCTTATAACAAGAATTGCCATACCAATTATTGAGAATTAGCAATCAGTATTTTGAAACCTCGCAGCATGTCTACATCAACAATTACATATACACACAACGTCTACCTCCAAGACTTACATTCTTTGAATGAGAAATTTCTGAAAAACACCCTAAACTGCGAACCAGTTCTCGAAATATTGAAAAATGCTGATGTAGCAGCAAAAACTGTAAACGACCTTAACAGTAAAAAGTTGGATGATAAAGGATAGTATATTGGCAAAGCTCAGAAAAAGAGAAGCTTTGGAACTGGAAAACGGATTGAGCAAAGTATAAAGGAGGCTGTGGACAAATCACAAAGGCTGAACCTGCCTTTAAAGAATCCAAATGATTCAGTACTTACTGAAGTCATTAACGAATACCTTGTGAAATGTCCCGTTCTTATTGATTAAAAACGTTCCATATTAATTGATTTCGTTGCGAGGTTTTGACCTCTATATGAGACGTTTTTCAAAGACTGCATTCATTTTTAAAACAAACCATAACCTTTATTTCATAGATAAAGGTTTTAAAAAGCTTTACGTAGATTATCAAATAATGATAATCTAAAATATCCTGTTTACACACGACCATTACATAATGGTTTACAATACAAATATGTTACAACAAAATAAGTTTCTTGAATGCAGTTTTTACACAATATCATACAAGCATGGACTCCAAATCTCGTCCTTATTTAAGTATGCGACAGCGGAAGCTCTTAATAATCACCTGAGAATAAACATGCTTAAAATGTCAACAAAAATGTTGGTGAGTTATAGGTTTAACCTATATATATCAAATCATAATAATAGACCACAAGATTTCATATTTTAATACACATCCCATACATAGAGATAAAAATCATTCATATGGTGAACACCTGGTAACCGATATTAACAAGATGCATATATAAGAATATCCCCATCATTCCGGGACACCCTTCGGATATGATATAAATTTCGTAGTACTAAAGCATCCGGTACTTTGGATGGGGTTTGTTAGGCCCAATAGATCTATCTTTAGGATTCGCGTCAATTAGGGTGTCTGCTCCCTAATTCTTAGATTACCAGACTTAATAAAAAGGGGCATATACGATTTCGATAATTCAACCATAGAATGTAGTTTCACGTACTTGTGTCTATTTTGTAAATCATTTATAAAACCTGCATGTATTCTCATCCCAAAAATATTAGATTTTAAAAGTGGGACTATAACTCACTTTCACAGATTTTTACTTCGTCGGGAAGTAAGACTTGGCCACTGGTTGATTCACGAACCTATAACAATATATACATATATATCAAAGTATGTTCAAAATATATTTACAACACTTTTAATATATTTTGATGTTTTAAGTTTATTAAGTCAGCTGTCCTCGTTAGTAACCTACAACTAGTTGTCCACAGTTAGATGTACAGAAATAAATCGATAAATATTATCTTGAATCAATCCACGACCCATTGTATACGTATCTCAGTATTGATCACAACTCAAACTATATATATTTTGGAATCAACCTCAACCCTGTATAGCTAACTCCAACATTCACATATAGAGTGTCTATGGTTGTTCCGAAATATATATAGATGTGTCGACATGATAGGTCGAAACATTGTATACGTGTCTATGGTATCTCAAGATTACATAATATACAATACAAGTTGATTAAGTTATGGTTGGAATAGATTTGTTACCAATTTTCACGTAGCTAAAATGAGAAAAATTATCCAATCTTGTTTTACCCATAACTTCTTCATTTTAAATCCGTTTTGAGTGAATCAAATTGCTATGGTTTCATATTGAACTCTATTTTATGAATCTAAACATAAAAAGTATAGGTTTATAGTAGGAAAAATAAGTTACAAGTCGTTTTTGTAAAGGTAGTCATTTCAGTCGAAAGAACGACGTCTAGATGACCATTTTAGAAAACATACTTCCACTTTGAGTTTAACCATAATTTTTGGATATAGTTTCATGTTCATAATAAAAATCATTTTCTCAGAATAACAACTTTTAAATCAAAGTTTATCATAGTTTTTAATTAACTAACCCAAAACAGCCCGCGGTGTTACTACGACGGCGTAAATCCGGTTTTACGGTGTTTTTCGTGTTTCCAGGTTTTAAATCATTAAGTTAGCATATCATATAGATATAGAACATGTGTTTAGTTGATTTTAAAATTCAAGTTAGAAGGATTAACTTTTGTTTGCGAACAAGTTTAGAATTAACTAAACTATGTTCTAGTGATTACAAGTTTAAACCTTCGAATAAGATAGCTTTATATGTATGAATCGAATGATGTTATGAACATCATTACTACCTTAAGTTCCTTGGATAAACCTACTGGAAAAGAGAAAAATGGATCTAGCTTCAACGGATCCTTGGATGGCTCGAAGTTCTTGAAGCAGAATCATGACACGAAAACAAGTTCAAGTAAGATCATCACTTGAAATAAGATTGTTATAGTTATAGAAATTGAACCAAAGTTTGAATATGATTATTAACTTGTATTAGAATGATAACCTACTGTAAGAAACAAAGATTTCTTGAGGTTGGATGATCACCTTACAAGATTGGAAGTGAGCTAGCAAACTTGAAAGTATTCTTGATTTTATGTAACTAGAACTTTTGGAATTTATGAAGAACACTTAGAACTTGAAGATAGAACTTGAGAGAGATCAATTAGATGAAGAAAATTGAAGAATGAAAGTGTTTGTAGGTGTTTTTGGTCGTTGGTGTATGGATTAGATATAAAGGATATGTAATTTTGTTTTCATGTAAATAAGTCATGAATGATTACTCATATTTTTGTAATTTTATGAGATATTTCATGCTAGTTGCCAAATGATGGTTCCCACATGTGTTAGGTGACTCACATGAGCTGCTAAGAGCTGATTATTGGAGTGTATATACCAATAGTACATACATCTAAAAGCTGTGTATTGTACGAGTACGAATACGGGTGCATACGAGTAGAATTGTTGATGAAACTGAACGAGGATGTAATTATAAGCATTTTTGTTAAGTAGAAGTATTTTGATAAGTGTATTGAAGTCTTTCAAAAGTGTATAAATAAATATTAAAACACTACATGTATATACATTTTAACTGAGTTGTTAAGTCATCGTTAGTCGTTACATGTAAGTGTTGTTTTGAAACCTTTAGGTTAACGATCTTGTTAAATGTTGTTAACCCAATGTTTATAATATCAAATGAGATTTTAAATTATTTTATTATCATGATATTATCATGTATGAATATCTCTTAATATGATATATATACATTAAATGTCTTTACAACGATAATCGTTACATATATGTCTCGTTTAAAAATCATTAAGTTAGTAGTCTTGTTTTTACATATGTAGTTCATTGTTAATATACTTAATGATATGTTTACTTATCATAGTATCATGTTAACTATATATATATATCCATATATATGTCATCATATAGTTTTTACAAGTTTTAACGTTCGTGAATCACCGGTCAACTTGGGTGGTCAATTGTCTATATGAAACATATTTTAATTAATCAAGTCTTAACAAGTTTGATTGCTTAACATATTGGAAACATTTAATCATGTAAATATCAATCTCAATTAATATATATAAACATGGAAAAGTTTGGGTCACTACACCTTGCTCCTGACTCTAAACCCCTGCTGACAATATCCTTCATCATCCTCTGATATTAGACATTCTAAGATATCATCGTATCTTTCATTATAAATATCATCCATACTTCTGAAGATATTTTTATAATTATTCTTATCTGAAATCATTTACCTCTTCGCGCTATCTGTATTATATCATAAAAGAAACTATTTTAGTTTCAAAATTCTGAAACATTTGAGTTTAAAATAGGAATATTCTTGAAGAAGTGTTGGGAGCTGAAGCATGAGTTAGTATAATGTAATGACACTTGATCAACGTGATTATATTACAGTAATTCATGCTGAGTTTCTAAATGGAACATGATGATTCACAGATCATAACATCATCATGTGCTATGTTACACGACTCTTGTATTCTCTTTGATCTCTAAATATCAAGAAAATATTTCTTGATGATTCGGCCTTTTCCGAGGTATTCTGGTAAGTTGACAAGTCAAGATCGTGCCATTACAATTTCCTTCCTAGAACATTAACAATGTTCATCCGAAATTTATATCTGCGAATTCTGGACCATTACAAGCGGTGCTTAATCGCAAGAAGAAGAAACGAAAGGACAAAGCTCCGAACTAGAAATGGGAGTATAAATCATAGCAAATAGAAGAGAGCATTAACTGTGGATGACAATGATTATAGAAGAAGCAAGGACTTTGAATTATAAGGGAAGATATAAAACCCAACAACAACCCAGAAATCACAAATCGTATATATCAATGCATATAGCAATATAAAGACACGGGAGAACTAAAAACACTATAAAACCAAGAGTATAATAGAAGTAAATAGATTCTTCCGGAGGCAGATGAAAAAGAAGAGCGACAGATATGAAAGTGAGGAGTATATCAAGAATCAGCACTGGATGAAGCATATTGACAAATACTTTAAAATATGAGTTGAGAAGGTGTGAGTTGTAAGAAAACAAATGAGGTGGATTTATAGTGAAATATCCGACAGAGAAATCAAAATGGATTATCGCATTAATTCGAAGAGGATCATAATTTCCTTAATTGCCGAATAATCAAATCCAATATAGATTACAAAGATTTTCTTTTCGGAGATCAATCGTGATGACGTCAAAAGATACGACGAATCACTATTATCTTATTTTATTCATTTACGATAACTTCACTCACACGCTTCGAGTAATCAAATTATTTTATCCATTCTTCTTTAACATGATAAAACTCTGTAATCTTTATAATAACATTCTCATTGTTAGTCATGAAGACCTCTATCAAATTTCGGGGACGAAATTTCTTTAACGGGTAGGTACTGTGACGACCCGGAAATTTTCAACCAAATTTAAACTTTAATCTTTATATTATTCCGACATGATAAGCAAAGTTTGTTAAGTTAAATCTCAAAAATTTTAAACTGTGTTCATACATTCATTATAACCTCGACCAAATTTCGACGATTCACGAACCGTTATATATAGATAGATATGTATATGTATATATATATATTATAACTTGAGAATATTAATAAAGTATTAAACGTATAATACTTTACACGAACGTATTTGTTTCAATATGAATTTCGACGAAATTAAAAATATATATATTAAATGATTGAATTATCAGAAACATTGAATTATGATTACAAGTCTCTGTTGAGAGGTCCACTATGATTTGAGAAAATCTATTCCTCTTAACGATATTCAGAATAATTTGTAAAGCTATTTATAAATAAAAATAAAAAGTGTCATTTACGAAAGTTAGACAAAAGTTAGTGGAGAATTGGTTTTCATAATATTCTATTAATCTATTTTCAAACGTACAAAGACGTTTTCAGTTTAAAAAAAAACTTTATTATTAAAACGTATATAACTTTTATAAATATCTAGAATCACTTTTGACAACTCATTACTTAACCAGTATAATAAATATAACGATATTTATATTTTATTTCATTAAATATATATAACGATTTAAATTAATATTATATATATTTATACGCGTATTATACATACATAGTTTTTATGCTTTTACTATACTTTAACTTTACCTTTACTTTACTTTTACTTTACTTTAACTTTAATAATTCACTTTAATAATTCATACTTTAATAATTCACTTTAATAATTCATACTTTAATAATTCATACTTTAATAATTCACTTTAATAATTCATACTTTAATAATTCACTTTAATAATTCATACTTTAATAATTCACTTTAATAATTCAAAAATCTATTATAAATAGAATTCAATAGGTTTTATTATTTCATAGAAACTTGAAAATATATTTCTCTAAACTCTCTCAATCGATATATATATATATATATATATATATATATATATATATATATATATATATATATATATATATATATATATATATATATTTGCTCTGTATTATTTTAAGATATTATTAGTATACATAAAATATTACGACGGAGTGTTGTCCGAGTGATTTCAAAATAGTTTTTTTGAATGAGTCGAAGCTAAGGAAATTATAGGTTATAGCTATGGAGTTGATGGGTATGGTTCATGGGTATACTCGTGAGGTTAATCTAGTGTTTATCATCTCCGTTGCGTCTACGTACTTTCCTGCAATATTGAATCTCAATATTGATACGTTCGTGAATCCGAGGCCAACCTTGCACTTGTTAACTGACGTTATATGTATTTTTACTACGAAATACAGTATTGTGAGTTTCATTTGCTCCCTTTTTATATATATTTTTGGGCTGAGAATACATGCGCTGATTTATAAATGTTTTACGAAATAGGCACAAGTACTAAAACTAATTCTATGTGGGTTTAAACCAGAAATATACCCTTAGCTTGGTAACATTAAACTACTTGTCTATGTACGGTAGGCGCGAATCCTAAAGATAGATCTATTGGGTCTGACAAACCCCATCCTGACTATGGGATGCTTTAGTACTTCGAGGTTATTTTAAACATACCTGATCTGGTGTACTTCAGAGGGTAAAACATGAACGTTAAAGCTTGTTACCGGGTGCCTACAACTTATAGAATACTTTTATACACTTGCGAGTGTACATATATTTATAAACGGAAATCTTGTGGTCTATTAATATATTGAAATGATTGTTATGATAAACCTATGAACTCACCAACCTTTTGGTTGACACTTTAAAGCATGTTTATTCTCAGGTATTAAAGAAATCTTCCGCTGTGCATTAGCTCATTTTAAGGATATTACTTGGAGTCATTCATGGCATATTTTGAAAGACGTTGCATTCGAGTCATTGAGTTCATCAAGATTATTATTAAACCAATTATAGTTGGATGTATTAAGAAATGGTGTGCATGCCATCAACTTTCATTGTAAAGAAAGTTTGTCTTTTAAAAACGAATGCAATGTTTGTAAAATGTATCATATAGAGGTCAAATACCTCGCGATGTAATCAACTATTGTGAATCATTTATAATGTATATGAACGGGTCCTTTCATAGGTACAGCACCGGGCTTGGATAATTGACAAGTGAAGGATATATAATATCTAGGGTTGATATTTTTAGTTGACAAAATAGTGATAAGGAGTAGGTAACGGTACACAATAGTCCTAAGGTTGATCAAATCTTATTTCCATCATGATCCATTAGGATTTCTGCATGGCTTATCATAATATAATTACGTTGATCAAGTGTTATTATATTATTCTAAATCATACTTTTATCACTCCATAAGGTTACTACTATGTCATCTAGTCAATATGCATCTTCTTCGAGGCGAATAATTGGCGAATAATTCAATGGAAAATGAAAGGAAAGATAATAACACCATTCATTCATCTAAGAGAAAATAACCAGAGTATTACAGGAACTTAACGAAATCTTCCAAAATAGAAAAGTACTAAATGGTAACATAAAGAATATTATGAAAATGAAAAATTTAAATGTCTAGTGGTTTCCAAAAACTCTTCATTGTGCCTCTCCATTCTTCTTCTTATCCGAACATTGATTTTTGAAATGCCCTACTCCTCCGCAGTTATAGCAAGTAGGAACGGTTACATTTGTCTTTGTAGCTGGTGTTTTGGTTGATGGAATAACAACTTTACAATTCTTGGCTACGTGACCCACCTCCTTGCACTTGGTGCACTTGGCCTTACACCATCCTTCATGATGTCTCTCACATCTTTTGCAATAAGGACATTTTCCCTTATACAACTTGTTGATTTTTCCCTTATAAAGCTTGTTAAATTTGCTTTTAGAATTTTCTTGCTCCATTCCTTCTCTCTTCCTTTTTGCACCTTCTTTCTCCTTATGTTTGTCGATGAAATAGCTTGCCATGCAAGCAGCTTCTTATATGGTGCTCGGGTTCTCCAAGATAACATCTCTTCGGATTTCATTAGGCAATCCATTGATGTAGCATTGGATCCCTAGATACTCGGGAGTAGCCATGAGAGCAAACTCTTGAAATTAGTTGGTGTAGCTCATGAGATCAGCATTCACCATTTCTATATTACTGAGCCCAGGTCTTTCAGTACTCTTGTATGTTGGGGGCGGGTAGCTTATAAAACTTTGATGAGAACGAATAGTCGAAAGGTTTCGCGGTACGCCATTATTGCCATTGCCTTGAACAGAGGACTCGGACTTGGATTCTTGCTCAACTTCTTCTTCTTCAATCATCTCCTCCACAAACTCTTCCTCCTCGTCATCCCCATCATAGTTATCATTAGTGTGGGATTCTTCCAAATGAGGGGAGTGTGGTGGACTAGCAGGGACATAGTTTAGGTAAGTTGGTGAAAATGGCGGGGAAACGGGTCCATAAGTCGGTGTGTGGACAGATCTTTCAGAGTAGGATTCCTCGGAGTCAGAAATGACGATCGGGTTAAAGCGAGACATCCTAAATGAAAAGAAAGAAAGATGATTAGGTAGGTTCTAAGGATGACGCAAAAGCACGAAAAAAATGTAAGGGGAAAATGCACTAGAACTAAAACAGGAAAGGTTATAGTCATATAGAATGCTATGGAACCTAACTAACACATAAGGCACACATAAAATGCAATCCTGGTTTTCTATAACAAGCCTGGATCTGATACCACTCTGTCATACCCCCAAATAGGGCCGGGGAAATATGACTTCACAATATCACAACACAAGTATGTATAAACGAGAACGACTCTATATGAGACGTTTTTAGTATAACCAATGTATTAAAGCAGCGGAAAATATTAAGTCATTACAGTTGTAAACTTTAATGTTCTAATGCAATAGTATAAATGTATAAATGCGGACTCCAAAAGCAGCAAAGTCCAAATAGCAACTAATCTTTAGCAACCTTCACCTGAGACAAAACATGCTTAAAGTGTCAACCAAAAATGGTTGAGTGAACAACATAGGTTAATCAATAATAACCAAGTTTTTAGACCACAAGATTTAATTATAAAGTTTAATCAGTTCGGTAGTAGTGCTGGTGTATATGATATCGATACTAACCGTAAGTTACCCTAAACACATCACGTTCGTGTCGTGCATCATTATTATGTATCCATTGACCAACGGTCATCCGGATAGAGACGTCACTCTCCATAGCGCTATTCACAATAATTAAGCTTGCCTTTATACATAGCAATTAACGATATCATGGTAGGGATTTAGCATGAATCAAAGCATGTTAGCAACAGTTTGAACTAATCAAAATAAAGTTTGAGTACTCGTGTCTAAGCGTAAAACAGTTTAAAAAGCAAGCATGTGTCTCACCCCAAAGTTATAAAACAGTTAAGAAATAGTAAAAAGAGGGGCTATGAAGTTCACCTTAATAGCAGATAGATATTCTACGCAAGTTATATGATCGGAGTATTGATCACGGAGATCTCAACCTAGAGATATTATGTTCGATTAGTTAATGTCTAATAGACATAAAGTTTGTTTATTAATATAGCAAACTATATTAACAGTGACCGTTCTCGAGAAAAGTTATATTTATATAGGTGATAATATACTTAGTGTACTTAAGTGTTACTATATAGTTAAGTGCATAAGTTATACTAATAATAGTATTATTAGTCTTTAATTATTCAACTATTATGTAACTTATCAGTATATGTTACATATATAATTATACCTATGTGATACATACATATATATACATTCTTTATTTATTATTATACATGTATGTGTTCATAACTATATGGTGTATATATATATATATATATATATATATATATATATATATATATATATATATATATATATATATATATTAGGTGTAGGTGTTACATATACATAAGTGTAAGATGATACATACATATACACTTATTACTTTTTATTATTAAGTTTACTAAATTATATAACTTACATAATGCATATTCATACATACATACACACATACATATACCTACATATATACACATACATATACGCGTACGTATACATTTACATATACACACACATATACATACAGTGTATACATGCACATACGTACGTATGCATGCATGCATGCATGCATGCATGTACATTCTTTATTATTACTTATTAATTAATCTCATGCACATAAAATCATAACCTAATTATCATAACCTTAAACTAATAATTTTAACATAAAATCATAAGTTTTTAATTACAACCTTTAATTTTTAATCATACTTAATCATCTTCATAATCTATATCATAATCATACAACTATTATTATTAACTAGTTCATTAATCAAAACACTAATCTTTCATTATAACTAATTAATTATTCTCCTAGTTTACTTACATAAGATCATAATCACACTCTTATAATTATTCTTTTAACATCATCATTATCTTATTCATAAGACTTCATACATAATTATTTAACTTACTCATAACCTATGCCAAATTCATTAACCATAATAATTATTCATATTTATCATCTTCTTCTATATTAATTAACTTCATATCAAGAATCATCAACTTTTATTTACTAGCACTTTCAAGTTTATAATCATACTACTTAATTATAATCATATTCTTATTCATTAATCATTCATTATCACCTTTATACCCATATATATATATATATATATATATATATATATATATATATATATATATATATATATATATATATATATATATATATATATATATAAGTTCTTATTAATTGACACAATATTTATAACCATTAATCATTAACAAACTATGATCAAACATAATTCATAATACTTAATACCATAATACATTAATATAACTTTAAAAGTAATTGATTTATATGCAAGATTAACTAGGGTTTATTAAGTATACCTTAGCAAGATTAAGACTAAGGATGATGATCATACGCGAAGCAGAAAAAAAGAAAACAGAAGCATCAGTAACGACCCAATAGGGGGTCTGTTTGGGTCGGATTTGTTCGCCAGGAAACAGCAAGCACAGCAGCAACAATCACGACCCGAAAAGGGTTTCTTGGACTGTTTTAAATACGCAGAAACAATAGCAATAATAACCAAAAAACGTAGCAACAATTGGACACCTTTGAGACTGCTTGATCACGTTTACTGCAGCAGGAAACCAGGAAAATAAAATGCAGCAACAATGAATGATTGAGGGACTGTTTGGGTGTCAAAACAAAAACTGATGCATCAGAATCAATGGCGAATTGAAGGAAGGTTTTGTGAAGGTTTTCAGTCGACAAGCAGGCTGGAAAAAGGTGGTGTTTATCAACTGCACATCAGGGATTTTGATGATGATGATTAACGATACAAAGAGGGCTATTTGATGGTGGTTTTTAGTCGACACAAGCAGATGGTTAGGGGTTACTTGTCGACAGAATATGGAGGGAAAACAGGAGGATTATTAGCCGAATGCAGCAGATTATTTGTGATGAGATCTTGTGATTATCACGAGGGATTATATAACAATGTTGGTTTCCTAATTTCTCTTGGATTCAAGGATTAATTAGAGTTTAACTAGGCTTATAACTTACTTAGGGATCAAGTTTTTTTTTTTTTTTAAAAAAAAAAAACCCTACAGCCTCTAAACAGCCGAATTACTCTTAATAATCTTATTTGTTTTTTTACGGCATTCTTAATTATTAATGTAATTTATATATTTTTTTATTATTATTATTAATTATATTAAGGGTACATTTTATTTAAATACATTTTATTTATTTATTTGTCCCTAACTTTTATAAATCTTAAATTTGGTCCTGATTAGTTTTTAAAGTTTATATAATGTCACATATAGCTTATTTTATTAAATTAGTGTTAGGGTTAGGGTTTACAAGATTAGGGTTTAGTATTTAATGTATAGGGTTAGGTTTAGGGTTTAATATAATATTAAGGTTTTAACAATACACGTGATCATTTAATGAAAGCATAAATGTTCGTTTGTCGAAATGGATAACAACCCTAATGATGATGCACATAATATGACATTGAAACCCTAAGGACAACTTGATTAATTTATAAGGGAAAAATGAGGGTTGTTATATTAACTCACTAAGGGAAAAATTTAAATCTCTCCGTGTCCAAGCCTTGAACGTGATTTTTCACACCAACCTTACTAGCTAAATTCGTGTAGCACAAGATGGAACCCAAATATGGAAATATTTCTACTTGAACACCTGAAAGGCATACTCTCTCGACACAAAATCAATGAAACTGAAATTCGTTATTTTGCACGAAGAATTTGAATACTTAATTATGAATCCGATCAATCTTCTCATCACCACGTACCACGTTACATAACTCTGTTATTTCACTATGACCGTCTGATATTACTGGAACCCAAGATAACACACAATCCAAGGATACCTCTTTCTTCTTTGACTTATCGTCCTTATGCTTCGGATAATTGGCCATCTACTACTCAACCTCGAACTATACAACTATGTGTACTATCTCGTTTCCCACCAAATCCCAACATTTGGCCACTAGATGCGCGATATGGCTACCTCAAGGTATAAACTCATCCTATTCTAAGTTCTCATTTCACTCCTATCTTTTCGCTCGTACTTCCGTATAAGGAAACCTTTTATATAATTGCTCAATGGAGAGAGAGACTCTTCACGTATTACTAGTATTCACCACGAGGGGGACTAACCCTGACGAACGTTTTTCAGTAGCCGATAAGAAACCTGTTCCAACGAACGCTTTCGAGCCCTAACTAACTTGTTCAAACATATCTTAAGAAATTCTATTCCGACATGGTGTAACATTGTCAATTATCCCAGATCAAAATAATCGTTATACATCTAGTTTAGAAGAAGCCTTAGGAACACGTTTAGACATGTGTACCGCGTATCTTCCACAAACCGACGAACCAAGCAAACGAACGATTTACATCTTGGAAAGACATGTTACAACTTGTATTGTCTCCTTTAGTTGATCCCTCTTACAACAGTAGTTACCACTCGTGTGTTAACGCGCACTTTTCGAAACTTTATATAACCGCAAATGTCGTTCTCCTATTCGCTGGACAGAAGTAGATGACAAGCAAATCACAGGATAAGAACTTATTCAAGAAACAACCGTTGAGATATTTCAAGTCCGAGAAGGGCTCAAGAGGGCCCAAAGTCTCCAAAAGGACTATGCCGATGTTAGGCGTAAACCTTCCGAATTCCAAGTCAGTAACCGTGTAATATTGAAAAATCGCACCTTGGAAAGGTGTAATCCGTTTCGAGAAATCGAGGAAAGTTATATCCGCAATATTGATTGTTTTGAAATCTTAGGGCGTATTGGAACCGCTTCCTACCGTTTAGAACTTCCGACTCAATTAAGTTTCTGTTTACCCTACGTTCCATGTAAAAAACTTAGAGACGTGTCCTGCGGAACAGGAACGTGCTACTCTTCTAGATAAACTTACTATCAATGATATACTCCTCTTCGTAGAAAGACCGGTTGAAATTGTGGATCGTAAAACCAAGCCTTAATACAACGTAAAACCCCGACTATCCAGATTCGTGGAAATGCCCAAGGACGTATCTTCACTTATTCGTAGATTGGACAACACAAGGTCCCGAGTAAGAGACATCGACTATTACTTCCAACTAAATTTCAGGACGAAATTTCTTTTAAGGTGTGGGTAATGTAACATCCCGCATTTTTTCGTTAAATTATTTTAATGCCCGTCTTTTTATTTTAATAATATCCTTCGTATCTAGATTCGTATCCTCTGTTAGCTAACATTCTTAATATTTTCGTTATCGGATTATAACGTCTCCCGTACTCTCATGTAATTCAAAATAATTCGTTCGGTTAATTCCCGCACCCGACTACAAACTTGAGGGACCAATGTTGCCAAATGACCAAAGTTTTGACTAGGTCAAATGGTCAACATTCACCACCTCCACTCATTCATCTCCTTCTTTCTTTCATACTTCCATTATTTTCTCTCAACTTTCAAATCCTTAAATCATCATCTAAATTCGATTTTGGAGGCTAACATCAAAACAAATTACATATTTGGAATCCTCTCTTCATCCTCTATAACTTGATACCAATTTCATCTCATTTGGGTAACTTTCTAAAATCACTAGATTTTGTGGTCTTGATGTTTTTAACTTATAAAAGTGTTAATTAGTGTATATGGCTCAAGTCTAACATGAATACATGATTTGTATGCTCGATCTTGTTGTTTTGAAGTAACTAGCATGAACTTGAATTTTGGTGTGTTGTTCTTGAGATTTAGTTGCTTAAAAAGTTGCTAGATGTTAAAAGTTCATGTTTTAATCGTGTTACTAGTATCACTAGCTTCAATTTGATGTGTAGGTTGCTTTAAAAAACTTCATAAACTTGATTATTGATTTTAATGATGTTGGTTAGGGTTTGATAGACCTAAATGTGAACATTTGATGTATTAAATGCCATAAATTGTTGTTGGTATGTGGTTAGTTGGATTGTATGCTTGATTACCTACGAAACGGCGTATTATATGTAGGTAGTAAGTTCCCGAATCACCAAACCGCATTTATGAACTTGAATGTAATAAATGTTGAGCATTTAATGTGATTTTAGTTGTTGTAAGTGTCGAGGTGATTGATGAAAAGTGTTTAGTCATTTTCCTCATCAAAATACCTTTCCGATGATATAAGATACATGTTTTGATTGTTTGCGGATCATAAATTGTGAATGTTTAAAGCTTGGTTCGTGCATTTATATGTTGCAGCAAAACATGACCTGCATACTGACCTGGACACCATCCAGATTCTTGGATGCCATCCAGGCCTTCACATCTGGATGCCGTCCAGCAAATCTGGACGCCGTCCAGATGAACTGCCAGGGACTGTTTTGGTTGGTCGTTTTAGGAAAAATGTTTGCTATGCTATGGACCTCTGATTCACATGTAACTTGTTCTAACATGCTTATATATGATAAAAAACCTCAGAAAAATAGTTTGGGACCCGACCCGAATGTGTTGACTTTTTCGTTAACTTTGACCCGACCAAAGTTGACTTTTAATCAAACTTAACCAAATACTTATGCAACCATTCTAAAATGTTTTTATACTTGTACCTCGCATGAAACTTGACAATTTGATTCACATGCTATAATAATCGAGTCGAAATGAACCATATGACTAATTGAACACTTTGACCAATTGTTTTTACCGTTATTGATACGACCTACTTGTTTAGGTCAAGACTAGCATTCGTTCTTGCACACGTTTACTTGCGAAGTACTTTTATACGCTTGCACTCAAGGTGAGATCATAGTCCCACTTTTACTCTTTTAAACTTACATTTGGGATGAGAGAACATAAACGTTTTGTTTTACTAAGTGAACACAAGTATGAAAACAAACAATCTACATACGAGTTTAGAACAAAATCCTCAATACGATTATCATTAGTTACACTTGCCAGGTGTAAGCGTGAACTTATGTTATGTGGATCCATATGGGTTTGACAAACCCTCATTCGGATGGTTCGCTACCGTCATATCGGATGAAATATATTTTCGAGAATCAGTGTATGTTCTAACACTATTGTGATGGGGTTCTATGGAAGGAAAGTTAAGCCTTGATAATTGGGTGCTCGTGAATATTAGCTTTTGGAATGTATTACTATTATTTCAATCTTGCAAATCTTGTGATTCAACTTACTTATTTACTCACTTACTTACTTAAACCTATGATTTCACCAACGTTTTCGTTGACAGATTTCTATGTTTTTCGCAGGTCTTTGAACGATATGTGATGCATGCTTCCGCTCATTATTTTGATACTTGCATTGGATGTCGAGTATATATGCATACATGGAGCGTCTTTTGACTTTATTTAAAACTGTGTCGCATAGGTTTCATTTGTACTTATAACCTTGTAACGTAACTTTTGGTTGAACAATTCTTGTAAACTTTGAAAAAATCTTTACATTTGAAATGAATGCGACATATCTTTGGTCAAACGTTATTTTAAAGACTTATGACCACGTAACGGGACCTAAGTAGACGGCGCCGTCAATGACGATTTTGTCGGGTCGCTACAGATAAAAAGTGTTAATGTACTCTCTTTTTGATAGACCTGTAGTGGACATGCCCTTAACATCTTTTTGAAACGAATCCAAGCATCGTACAATGATTCATCACCCCTTTGAGCAAAAGCATTGATTTTCATTTTAAGTCTTTACGCCTTCGAAGTTGGAAAGAAATGATTGATGAAAGTATCACTCAAATGTTGAAAAGTGCGAATGGTGTTAGAAGGTAGATCTCTTAATCAAATTTTGGCATAACCTTGAAGAGACAAGGGGAATGCCCTTAATTTGTATGCATCCTCACTAACATCCTTGTGTTGTAAAGGTCGCAAATATCGTTGAAGGATTGAAGATGCTCAGAAGGATTGTCTTGCATTAAACCGTGAAATTGGACATCTTTAAGCATTGTGAAGAAGTTTCCGTCGACTTTCCAATGTTCGACCCGAATGGGTGGTTTGGTAATGACCGGGGGCACCACTGTAGGTGCAATCAACCGTGCATTCCACATAGGTGTGTCATTTGGGTCTACTCTTTGATCTTGATTTACGGGTGGTGGTGGTGGGTTATATTCGGGTGGTGGGTCATTGGGACTGCCACCAAATGGGTTATGTTCGGGTGGTGGACCGTTGCCATCCATTTCTTTGATGTTCAAAATCCTGATTCTTTTGGGATCTCCTTTTCATACACCGTGGTACCTACCTTTGATCAAAACACAAACAAAACACGGGTTTTCCAAACACAATAATAGATAATAAACAAGAAAAGTAACTTTTATCAGGATAAATCCTCACAAAAGGATAGAATAATTAAATGCTTTGACTCAAAAATCCAACTAGCTAACTGCTCCCCGGCAGCGGCGCCAAAAAGTTTGATAGCTTGTGCACACTTTCTTCATTTAGATATAGATTTGAAATGAACGTGGGCTTGACTAAAGTGACATGCAATGAAAAACGATGACTCGGTCTTTGTATTAGCAAATTTTCCGTTTAAGATTCGTCCCAAGAGAGCGTTATGCTATTTGAATTAATGAAAACTAATAATTATTTTAAGGTTTGTTTGGGGGGTTTGTGTTTTGAAAACGTTTTGATTAACAACTAAAACTTCCAACAATAAGCAAATAGCTAAATATTGAAATATAAATCAATTAACTAAGTAGTGTTCACTTATCTAATCCACCCTTATGCTTGGATTGCCCCTTTTACCCAAATTGCTATCGCATTCGTTGTTGAACTATTAGATGTTTAATATCACTACTAAACCTTAATATAGTTACACTATGCAAACTCACATAAGGATTGAATTACAAGATCAAGTTGAATCATAAGTAGTCATTGAGATTATGCTTGGATTAAAATCACTTAAAATCTCTTAGTAATCAAAATCACTTAAGAAAACCAAGCACCACTAGTTTTGACTAAGAACACCTTAAAAACTAAACAATTAGAGGAAACAATCACTTATAAACCTTTCTTTGATTGTCTAGATCATGCAAACATGTTGAAGGAAAAATTGAATCTCATTAAAAATCACTTAATAATGATTAACAACTCATATAATCAAGGTTAATTTCAAAACAATAACTAGGAATGGATCTATAGCTAACTCAACAACAATTACTCATATATTTCATTCAAGCAACAATTATTCATTGATTTGGGGAAAACCCTCACATTAAGGTTTCATAAATAAGCAAACACAAGTAAATTAGCCAAGCATGGCTAAATTAACACTAATCAAAGATAAAAGATCACAAATAAGCTTCATGTTAAACTATTACAAGTATGCAATGGAAAACAATAAAGACAAAGGTGGAGATTACAACCCAGATGGAGAAATGATGTAGATCTCACACTAAAATTGCTTGAGCTTGAGCTTAATCCTCCAAATTAGCCTTAATCTATCACTAGATGATGAAATTAGGGTTTTTAGGGTGAGATTCGAGGTAAAAACTACAGCTCTCTTCAATGAAACCCCTTCTCATTCTATTTATAGCCTTCATTAAAATATGCCCAGAATCTACATGTGGAACGACGTTCCTTAAATTAGAACGTCATTCCTGTGGTCGAATAGGTGGAACGTCATTCCACAAATGTGGAATGCCGTTCCATTGGTCTTGATGGTGGAACTCCGTTCCTTTAATTAGGAACGTCGTTCCCAATTCTTCCTCTATATGTTATGTTCAACTTTTCTTCATTTCCTTTGTAATGGGACGTCGTTCTTCAAACCTGGAACGTCCTTTTTTGCAGTTGGAACGTCGTTTCTTTGTTAGGAATGTCGTTCTGCTTGTTGGAATGCCGTTCCAGGATACTGAAGCGTCGTTCTTGGTCATTTTTCAGCACTGTGCATTTTTCTTGAACTTTTTGCACAACACATTGGTCAATTTTGCACCAATTTCATACCCAAGAGTGCAATCACACTTAGAACGCGACTTTTCCCATTTTCTTCACTTTTAAGCACACTAAAAATCAAAACCGAGTAAAACGAGGTACATATTGCGTTGAGAAACGTAGTGTAAATGAGCAATATCAAACCCCCTACATTTGAACCTTTGCTTATCCTAAAGCAAGCATAAAACAAAACAAGAACTGAAGATAACGCCTCTACAGAATAATAACATACCAAGATCAAATCCAAAGTGCAAGAATTGAGAATAAAGAGTTACCTCCATGGTTATGCACTTCGAAGGCTCAAATGATCTCCAAAAATTTGTGCTCTTCCCAAATCAAATATCAACTTCCAGTCCTTCAAACTCTAACTCGACAATCTTCAACAACTAAACTTCAAAATCAACCTCCACTATTCCTAAACAAGACTCATTTCTTCAAACTTCAAACTTCCACAAACATCGATTCCTTCACAACTTCAATCAACACAAACATCCTCAAAACAAATCAAATTCAAGCTTAAACTACCCAACTCTTCATTTTAATCAACTCAAGCAACCAAATAAACAAACTTTCTCACTAGAAAGGCTCTAACTCTCTTCTTCAAATCATGAAACTTCAAACTTCACCTCCACCATCTAAGTCTCTTCCTCATCAACAAGTCAATGATTTCCCAAATGCTCCACTTCGATGTAAGGAGCACCAATGTCCTATGTCACCCAAGAAAACGATTTAGCCTTAGGTAAAACAAGGCTTTTAGAAAACCTTTTTTGCTTTTTAGAATGAGAAAACAAGTCTAGTGTTTACACAAGAAGAGTTTTCCAGAATTTTATGGTTCTTAAAGCTTTATGCATCTGAAGCCATCCCGGTTTAGGGACAACCGCACAGATAGCTATTGAATCCGTGCATTACATAAGTGAACTATCTCCCCGTATCGAAGGTGATGGAGCAATAACTATGTTGGGCTCAAAAAGGCTATGTGCATACAAGCCATCCCAGATGTGGGACAATCGCACGGGTAATTGCCCTCCCCGAAGACAAACTATCTGGTATCGATAGCGATGGGAAAGCAACTACATTAGGTGAGTATTTAGGGTGCCATTTACGGTCAACTTGGTAATAGTCAACGACACGGGTAAGTGACCAACCCTTACTTGACTCTAATGTTTTAGGAACTAGATGAGAAGGCCACCAGGTAAAACGCGCTCGGGAAGACTTGACTTCCTAAAATGGGAGGACTCGATTCTCCCGAAAGTGCCAAAGCTTGAAGCTTTTTATCATTTAGCTACTTCCCACACATCAAGCTTTTATCTTATGTTATGAAAGAGTACGAAGTAGGTACTACCCTTCCATTAGTTGAAAGAACTTGGTACCATAGCTTTTGGCTATGGCGTGTGTTGTCTAATCAACACTAGCATGAAGCCATTGCTCTTCGTCAATAAGATAGCACATTGTGAAGCTCGGGGGCTCCTCTTCCCATGGTATATACATCGTAAAATGAAGCATAAACCAATATCAATATGAAATAATGTGGATTAGGAAGTCCCCCACACCAAGTAAGACGTCATTCGAAAGACTTTACTTTCTTAAAGGATGGCTTGAGTCATCCGAAATTGCTAAATATTGAAGCTTTAGACACTTGGTTTTTGAAGCAATCATGGAAGACTTTACTTCCATGCACAAATTGATTCTCTTTAAAAATGATTTTTTTTTTCCATATGAATCTTTTAAAGTGGAAGATTTTACTTCCATTTAAACATGCAACAACAAAGGAAGACTACACTTCCTTAAGTATGAAACACAAGGGAAAGACTTTACTTCCCCAATTACAAGTTTTATACCATTTCGATGTTTAATGATTTGTGATATTGTAATGTCAAAAACTTGTTACAAAAATTTTCAACAACTTGCGTTGGTTAAATTTCAAGTGTATACGACATTTTCAACTTTTAGACGCTTTGGCTCGAAATTTATCCCCCCCCCCCCCCCCAACACTTGAATCCATGTAATGTCCCTATTACATGTATTCATCAAAAATGGAAATAATTTGAAGGGACAAATAGAAGAAATGAGAAAAGAAGAGAATTAGGACCAGTTATGAAGAACAATTTTCTTCATTGTCAAATAAACCGAAAAGTGTCACCAAAAATTGAGAGTTGATGAGCTTGATGCCTGAACTTAATGCCGGGCTTGGATCAATTAACAAAAATTTCCTGCCACTAAGAACTGCAAACAAGCCAAAATACCACAAGCAACCACAAACATATCTACAAGCAAACATCAAATTATTACAATTTAAAAGTGTGATAGTGTGCGAAAGTAGAAATACAAGCATGCTACGTCGCACAAAATCATCAATCCAAAGCTTCCCACACACAATCATAAAATAATTTCAAATTACATGCCAAAAAATCAAATTGTTTCACAAACCATGATGAAGATTGATTAACATTTACCCATTATGTGTCGGGGTTCCTACCTCTTCCCAACGTACCACCGAATTGTTCGAATTTGCCATCAAGATGTGCCCTTCTTTGTAATCATTAAAACCGAATCTAGTCATCGGGAGCTTTTCTAACCTGTTGAAATTAACTTTCAAAGATTTGCAACTCGAGTCACGTAGTGGCCACCAACACTTGGGAGCATAGAATTATCGCCACTTGCATCAAAGAGGTAACTTGCAATGAGGTTAGGGACATGAACATGCTTTTTCTTGCAAATTTGATGCACAAACTAAATGTCAAGCAATGTCCTCTTGTCATTATCCTTCGTTCGGTGGAAAATCGTGTTTGCAATGAACCTTTAGATGTACCTAAGTTTAGGTCTTAGGAGTGCATTAGACACTTGGTTGGCGTGTGTAAACTCGACCTTACTTATCTTGTGCCAAACCCATTTTGGGTCGAACTTATTCGGATTGAAATTTGTGCAATGGGCCAAGTACATGAAAATAAGATCGGGTAAGGAACCATCGTAGAGACCTAGACACTTCATAAATCGGCCCATGCTTAGTTGCCTTTCCTCCCCCAACCTAAATGTGAGGTAGTCATCTAGCATTAGAGAACGGACATTAAAATTGACACTCAAGGTTGTTAGAAACTCACAGGTTAGCAAAGGGTAGACATCATCATGGATGTCAAGTAAAGGTCCCCATGGGCATTTGATTTGGTGAAAGTACTCAACCTTAAACACTTCTCTAATATCCTTACCCATTCTCGCTGACTCTAATGGTGCCGAATCAATGTACTTGGTCAGGCTCACCGGTATATGTATCCTATTGATCATTCGAAACTTAAGAGTCTCATCTCAAAAGGTTGCTTGCAACCATTTATGGTGGGTCAGAGCTAAAATGTTGGGGTTTACATTAGTTGATTTTGCTTGGCCTTTACCTTTTTCTCTTCCCTGAAACACAAGCAACAAACAACAAACAAAACCAATGTTTGCAAAAGATTAACTCAATTCAAACTTGCCACAACAAACCATCAGTGGGCAACACACCCCCTACATTTAAATCTAATCCCAATTAACGCAATCAATTACTAACAAGCTTCACAATCATAAATGTTTAGGCCAAATGGTCAACATGCAATAATGGTACAATGGTCAACTCGGGTCAAACTAGACAAGTGCAATTCCAAGCAAACCTATGTAACCGTGCATGCATACTTAAAGCACATATTTAAACACATAGACCAAAGTGTTTCATGCTTCGAATCAACCAATTCATTAGTCAAAATGTCAAAACTTGTCAAACCCTAAAGTCATAAACCCAAATTCCAATTTCATAACGAAAGAACACTATTTTGTAAGGGAACATGCAAATAGTAAGTTGGTAGACTAGTAATCAACCCTAGAAAACACCCAATTTCATCTCAAACAACCAATTTGAAAAAACCCCAATTTTGAAGAACCCTAGATTTTCAAAATTGAAATTCGTGAAATTAAACATGAAAAATATGTTAATTTGCAACAATGTAACCTAGATTCAACAATAATATCAACACATTCAACATTTATCAAGCAAAATCCACATGTATAGCATATAGAGCAAAAAGCATGAAAATCTCACAAAAACATAAAATAAATTGAAATTGATGTAAGAATAATACTCTAAACATGTTTGTTATTGTAAATTAGGTAATATCTTTGAAGAAAATTGATTAACTTGAAGTATAGAATTAAGGTTGTAAGTTTGTGAGTCGGCTGAGAGAGAATGAAGAAAAGTGGGTGTGAAAAAGTGACTCAAATTAACCCCCAAAACACGTATAAAATAGGGTTGGAACGTCGTTCCATTAAGTGGAACCTCGTTCCTCTATACTAAAATCTGGAACGTTGTTATAAAAATAATAACGTCGTTCCTTAAGACAACTGGAACTTCATTCCGTTAATTAGGAACGTCGTTCCTGAAACTCACTGGAAAGTGCCACTGATCAATTTTTTTCAAAATCTAGTGTAATGGGACATCGTTCCACCAAAGTGGGACGTCATTCCAGAAACAAGGAACGTCGTTCCATACATGAAGAACATCGTTCCTGACCAAAAATTTTAGTTTCCAGAATTTTGACCAAGTTAAACACAAACTAACCCATTCACAAGTTGTTTTTGGTATTTTCAGTTTCCCATATGCATGAAATGCAAACTAAATGGCGATGCAATATATTAAAACAGTATATCACACAATCCTAAATGAAATGCAAACCTACATGCATAAATATACACAAAATGTGATCATTTTTTGATCACGGGTCTATCACTTGACCCATTTCAAGCACGAAGCTGGTCATGGTGGTTTAAAGGCGTTGTCATCAAGCCCAGTTGACTTGACTTCATCGTTGAAGAGTTTTAAACGATTTTTGCGAACTTTAAATGGGTTTCCTTTTCCAATTAACTCAACAAATCATTGTTCAAGTGTGTTTCTAACAACAAACGGCCTATGCAATATCGATTTATACCGACTTGAGTGACTTTTGAAAATTCGGATTAAATAATAAGACTTTGTCACCCAGTTTGAACCTTTGGTGTTTCACATAGTTATTTTCAACATTGACTTTTTCTTTTAGAAATGGGTTTTGTAATGACCTCTTTTTAACTTTATCAAGAACACAATTCTCAACCTTCTTAAGAACACGAGCAGTTTTAACCACCTTTTCTACAATATCTCCCACACTTAGGTCAAAATTTACTTCCTTGACCATTCTGGAGTTATTTAAAGCACTTTCACAAACCTTCCCATCAACAATATCTTCACAAGCTTTTTCAAAATCATTTTCATCACACGATTTCATAAACATTTCAAACTCATTGTCAACATATCAATTTTATCAATATGGTCAACATCCAAAGTGTCAACCACCAATAAAGCTTTCAATTCATATTCTTCACACACTTTTGTGACCTCGATTTGACAAAAAGACACCATATTTGACAAATTTGGTTGTTTATCAACTTCACGCACATAAAAATAAAGTCTTTCATCTTTTACCCCGATACTTAATTTGTTTTGTTGTACGAAAATAATTGTGTCAGCGGTGTTTAGAAAAGGTCATCTCAAATTTATTGGGACATGTTCATCCTCATGCATTTTGAAGATCACGAAATCGGCCAAAAAAGTTAATTTACTAACTTTGACCACAAGGTCTTCGGCTATGCCGATTGGTGTATCAATTTTTTTTTTTCCCATTTTGAAAGCCATCCAGGTCGTCTTTAAGTCACTTAGGCCCAATTTTAGATATAAAGAATATGACATCAAATTTACACTTGCCCCCAGGTCGACAAGTGCATCATACACTTTCGACCCACCCATGTTACATGGAATTACAAACTGACCCAGATCACCCAATTTGGGAGGCATCTTTTGCTGCAAAATGGCCAAACATTTCTCTACGAGAAATGTGGCCAATAAATCCTCATATTTTCCCTTAGAAAAGATAAGATCTTTTATAAACCTTTCGTAGTTGGGCATGCCATTAAGCACTTAGACGAGCGGCATGTTGACGCGAATTTTTTTTGTCATCTCCATGAAGTCCCTTCATTGAGTTTCGACTTTATCCTTCCTCAAGCTTTCGGATATGGAATCGGTTCCTTGTACTCCCTCAAAGGTGCTCCTTCATTCTTTTTACCCTTGACCTTTGGTGGTTCACTCTTTTCAACCTTTGTTTCTTGTGGCTCACCATTAACACTTGGTTCATTCTCAACGGTTGGTGGAGTAGGAGTTATAAAATTTGGTGTTTGGGGTAGGGGTGTTAGGATTTGTGGTTCCTTATAAGTTAACCTATTTAGTGTTGAAATGATATTGACAATCTCAATTCGGTTGATGTGTTCAATAGGAATGTTTTTTGTGTTGTTGTTGTTGTTGTTTTGATTTTGGTTTTGCTGGCTTTAGTTTCGATTGTTGCTGTTATTGTTGTAATTGTTGTTGGTATCGACTAGTGTATTTGATGGTAAAGCATCTCGAGGTCTCTCGGCTACTTGATTTGACAATCTTCCCACCGTGCTTTCTAAGTTTTGGAAAGATGCTTGGTGATGTCTAAGTTGTTGCTTTAAAAACTAGTTCTCTTTCAACAAAAATTCCTCATTTGTCTCCACCTTCTTGATGTAATTTTGCATAATCTCTTCTAGGTTTCTTGATGGTTAAGGTGGTTGAGAGTTTTGTTTATTGTGGTTAAAGTTGGAAGTATTGGCAATTTGTTGGTATTGTTGAGGTTGGTTTTGATTGTAACCTTGGTTATTTTGGTATTGGTTATAACCTTGGTTTTTTTGATAGCCTTGATTGTAATTTTGGCTACTTTGGTTGTTGTAAGGTTGTTGGTTTTGTGTTTGGTAATTGTTGATCCGGTTTTGGTTGTAGTTTTGGTTGTATCTTTGGTTTCAGTTTTGATTATTGAATTCGAGTGGTGGGTTGGATTAGGTGTTGAAGGTGACTTATTTTTGGTTTTGTTGGTAGTAACCTTGGTTGCCTTGGTTGGAGTTGTTGTTTTGGCTTGATGAAACGCCTCTTTGATAGCTTTGATTACCCACATAGTTGACATGCGCATATGAGTTCACTGGAATATTGTCCAAACCGAGTTGATTACATTGGTTGATTTGTGGACAATTCTTTGTAAGGTGAGGTTCATCACATCTCTTGAATCCAACTTGCATGGCAACAAGGGATTGTTGGATCTTCTTCAACTCTTTACCATAGGATTGAAATTGATTGTTTAAACTTGAAAGTGTAATTTGATCGTCTTCACATTCAACTTGAGTTACATTCTTTCTTGAGTAATCCCTAGGTGAGGGATTCCATTCATAAGTATAGATTGAGATATCTTCTAGTAGTTTTTCAGCTTCGTTTGGTGACTTGTACATGAATACGCCTCCCGCGGAGGAGTCAAGAATTTGCCTTGTCTTGTCATTTGTACCATGATAAAAAGTGTTAATGTACTCTCTTTTTGATAGACCGTGTGGTGGACATGCCCTTAACATCTTTTTGAAATGAATCCAAGCGTCGTACAATGATTCCTCACCCCATTGAGCAAAAGCATTGATTTCCATTTTAAGTCTTTCCGCCTTCGATGATGGAAAGAAATGATTGATGAAAGTATCACTCAAATGTTGAAAAGTGCGAATGGTGTCGGAACGTAGATCTCTTTACCAAAGTTTTGCATCACCTTGAATAGAAAACGGGAATGCCCTTAATTTGTATGCATCCTCACTAACATCCTTGTATTTGTAAAGGTCGCAAATATCGTTGAAGGATTGAAAATGCTCAAAAGGATTGTCTTGCATTAAACTGTGGAATTGGACATCTTTAAGCATGGTGAAGAAGTTTCCCTCAACTTTCCAATGTTCGGCCCGGATGGGTGGTTTGGTAATGGTCTGTGGCACCACTGTAGGTGTAATCAACCGTGCATTCCACATAGGCATGTCATTTGGGTCTACTCTTTGATCTTGATTTACGGGTGGTGGTGTGTTATGTTCGGGTGGTGGACCATTGCCATCCATTTCTTTAATACAAAAAGGTAATACGTCAAAATTTCTCTTTAAAAATCTTTCGCTTCGTCTCCTATAAACCCCTTTAACTTGTCTTTCCGAATCGGAATACGGATGTTCAAAATCTTGATCCTTTTGGGATCTCCTTTTCATACACCGTGGTAACTACCTTTTATCACAACGAAAACAAAACACGGGTTTTCCAAACACAATAATAGATAATAAACAATAAAAGTAACTTTTATAAGGATAAATCCTCATAAAAGGATAGAACAATTAAAAGCTTTGACTTAAAACTCCAACTAGCTAACCGCTCCCCGGCAGCGGTGCCAAAAAGTTTGATAGCTTGCACATACTTGCTTCTTTTAGATATAGATTTGAAATGAATGTGGACTCGACTAAAGTGACAAGCAACGAGAAATGATGAGTCGGACTTTGTATTAGCAAGTTTTCCATTTAAGATTCGTCCCAAGAGAGCGTAATGCTAATTGAATTAACAAAAACTAATAATTATCCTACGATTTATTTAGGGGTTTGTGTTTTGAAAACGTTTTGATTAACAACTAAAACTTGCAACAATAAGCAAATAACTAAATATTGAAATATAAATCAATTAATTAAGTAGTGTTCACTTATCTAATCCACCCTTATGCTTGGAATGCCCTGTTTTACCCAAATTGCTATCGCATTCGTTGTTGAACTATTAGATGTTTAATATCACTACTAAACCTAAATATAGTTACACTATGCATACTCACATAAGCTTTGAGTTACAAGATCAAGTTGAATCATAAGTAGTCTTGGATTAAAATTACTTAAAATCCCTTAGTAATGAAAATCACTTAAGAAAACCAATCACCACTAGTTTTGACTAAGAACACCTTAAAAACAAAACAATTAGAGGACACAATCACTTATAATCCTTTCCTTGATTATCTAGATCATGCAAACATATTGAAGTACAAATTAAATCGCATTAGAAATCACTTAATAACGATTAACAACTCATATAATCAAGGTTAAGTTAAAAACAGTAACTAGCATGTAACACCCTGTTTTTGTTTCTGATTTTGCAGTAGGTCAGGACGCCGTCCAGATAGGAGGGACGCCGTCCAGCAACAAAAGGTGGGACGCCGTCCCGATGGGGGGACGCCGTCCAGCAACAAAAGGTGGGACGCCGTCCAAAGTTTGGGACGCCGTCCAAACGGTCTGTCGAGCCAGCTGTTTTAATTATTTTAAAAGGGGTAAAATAGTAAAATCACTTAGATGCTGGTTTGGAGCCTTCAAGGCTGGTTCCTTGGTCATTTGTGGATCATATTTCATCTTCACAAACACTCCCAACATTATTTAGAGAGAGAGGAGAAGTTCTAGAGAGAGAGAGAGGTGGATTTGGAGAAGAAGTAGTCGGATTCTCGCAAAAGCTCAGGTTCTAAAGTTGTTCATCTCGCTCCTAGCTACGTTGTAGTGGTATTGGTAAGCTCAAACTCCGAATTTCATTTGTTAAATTTGATATTCAAGTTAGGGTTTTGAGTTAGTTTGTTGTGAAACCCTTTTAGGTGATGAAATGGGTTTATGGTGACTAGTTATTATTGTCACTTGGCGGGTTTTGGGTTGGTTGACGTTTTAGCGTTGTTTAGGGTTTGATCTTGAGTTTAATCACTAGGTTTAGTGATTATGGAAGTGGTGAAACTCTTTTGGGTGAGTTTGGTTAACTAATTTTGAAATGGGTCAAAATTAGGGTTTTGGTGTCAAAATGGGTATGACACGTGTTTAACACTTGTGTTCGGGTTTAATTGGCGTGTTAGGACCATTTTCACTCGTGTTGGTGATTATTGGTTAGTTTGGGCGCGTTTCGTGCTTGGAAGTGCAAATGGGTCGAATTTGCACTAGGTGTCAATTGGGTTGGTTTGTAAGTCAACCCTAATTGTGTTGTTGTGTTTGTGATAATGGAATAGGTACTTTCCATTTGGCGCGTTGCGGTTTACTTGGAAGCATTCATCAAGACGACTAGGTGAGTGTTAATATCCTATGTGCATATGTATGTGTAGGATGGGTGCGGGTCGGGTGAAGTGGTTCTTGGTTATAGAGCTCACTTCACATATAGGTGGATTTGATGGACTTGTATATAGGTCCAATTGGCACGGTTGTGCGTTTTGGTTGTTTACCTTTGGCGAGGTACACGTTGTGTGTACGTTATCACACGTGGTTGTGATTTGGATGTTATAACCCCAAAGGCGAAGGGTTGATATTGTTGTGATGTGGATAACCCCGATGTGGTGGATTTTATAATCCCGTGACCGTGGGTTTGATGTTGAGGTAGTGAATCTCGGGTTGTGCGAATTCACTAAGGCTCTGGTAGTTCGGCCAACCTCGGTTGTTGAATTGGTGAAGAAGTGAATATCGGGTTGTGCGAATTCACTAAGGCTCGGGTTGTTCGGCCAATCTTCATTGTGGTGTTTGGTGTTCGGTAATGGGTTAAGGGGTTAACCTTATTCGTTTATATATTGTTTTATTGTCGTGATGTAGCTAACCCTCCGGGTGTAGCTTCTTGGCGTTGTTCACATCGTCGTTGGTGAACTTATATTTGTTGATGTATCTATAGCTTGTTGCTTAGTGACTACGTTATGCTTAGCTTAGCTTGCCTTATACTTGGATGCTTTGGTATGCGGTATTTGATATTTGTGTGGCGTGTCTATTTTATACATATATATGTATGTAGTATATTATCATTCACTAAGCGTTAGCTTACCCTCTCGTTGTTTACATTTTTATAGATTGCACGGATGCGGTGGCTCGGGTAAGCGCAGGGACTAGTGGGCTTGAGTAGTTGCTTTAGAAGACTTGCTTTTGGATTTGATTAGGATTGGGTAGCGTGTCCCCAATCCCATGCTCGGTCTATGTTTTTGTATAAACTAATGGGTCGAAATAGTCACTTATGGTATTTTGGGTCGATGTGGGCCCGGTGTCGTAAAACTCAGTTTTTATTGCGAAAAACTCTTAGTTTAAACTATTGTAATATATTGTGAAAGTGTTTTGGTTTAAAAGTGTCGGGACGCGGGTTTTCGCCCGCGTGAGTTCGAAAAACTGATCAGAATGTTTTAGTACATCTGGATGCCGTCCCGGATGCCTGGACGCCGTCCCAGTCTTAAGAGCTGGACGCCGTCCAAGCTTTTGGACGCCGTCCAGATCAACTGTTTCAGAAAAAAAAATTTGTAGCACGTTTTCGGGTGGTTAACGGGTTGGGTCGTTACAAGTGGTATCAGAGCATGGTCTAAGGGATTTAGGTGACTTGAGATAGGTGCCAAGACTTAGACTTTTGTGTGTGCTTATTTGTTGCGGGACTTGTAGGATTACGGGTCGGAATGGGAATTTGGTTAGTGCCTTAATTGATAGGTGGACTAACGTGTATATTAATACGTGGATATTATTAATATACGATTGTGTTATGTTTATGTTTATGTTGCGTTGCGAATATCATCGAGCAAGATGGTCGTTGTACTAACGAAGGGATACGATGTGTGTGCGTAATAAGGACTTGCAAACCTTATTACGGGTGCAAATCGTGTTTAACAAGTGATGTACGACGAGTGTTGAGCAAGATGGGGCGGTGTTATGCGTGTTGTTTTATACGTTCGTGGACTAATCGTTTTGCATTCTTTAGAATGACGACGCGAAACGAGATCGAGACGAATGACGAGGAGTTTAACTCTAGAGTTGCAGCCGCCGTTGCGGAGCAAATGAGTACGTTTTGAGAAGAAATGGATAGGAAGTATTCCGAATTTCGGGGTAGTAGTGAAATGGAGCGTTGTCTTAAGAGCTTCATGAGGACTAAACCCCCGATGTATGACGGGAAACCGGATCCTTTGGTAAGCACAACTTGGATTTCGGATGTCGAAGGGTGTTTTCGTACTATTGATTGCCCTCCCGAGAAAAAGACGAGACTCGCTACTAGTCTGTTGCGGGGCAGGGCAAGGGATTGGTTGGATGGTAAGATCGATCTTGTCGGTGGCGAAACGTTTATGGTCTTATCGTGGAACGAGTTTAAGGAGGAATTCTTCGAGGAGTTTCGGACTTCGGCTGATTTGTGGGAATTGCGTAATGAGTTGAGAAATTTGCGGCAAGGATCTATGGATTTGAATACTCTCAAGACGACCTTTATGGCGAAGGCTCGTTTTTTCCCGGAGTATTTGGGGAATGATCGTTTGTTAATGGGGGATTTCTATCGGACCATGAATGATGACTTGAAAAGTAAAATTAGTCGGGGTCAAGCGAAATCGTTTGCGGAATTATTCAACTTGGCTAGAGGTTTCGAGTCGTATACGCGATCAAAGATGTGTGAACCTTCAAGTAAGAGGAGGGTTGATTCGTACGGCGCCCCGGGTAAGAAAAATAAGGGTGCAAGTGCGAGTACGGGTAATGTGGGAAAAGGCACGGTGGATTCTCGTGCACCTAGATGTTTCAATTATGGTATTAGGGGCCACAAGTTGTGGGAGTGCACAATGCCGAGAAGTAATGACGGGATGTGCTACTATTGTCATAAGGAGGGGCATCGCAAGCCGGATTGTCCCGAGTTGGCGGCGAATGCCGCAAGGAGACGTTGAGGTACGTTTCATTTTAATAAATATGTCATTTGAATATTTATTTATGTGGCGTTTAAGTTCGGAATTGTTATTGCATTGTGTGGTGCATGTTATTGTTAACGGTGACGTTCCTAATGGAAGTACTCTATGGTAATGATTGTTTTGGACGAAGGGCGTAAGACTTGGTGTAACCAAGCATTCCTTAGTATTTGGGAAATGTTTCTACCAAGCCATGGAAATGGGTTTTGGTGTTCGATTGTTAAGAGCGTGTTCGCTTGTATGTGGAAGTTGATGAACTATGAGGTTCGTCGGGTGGTTGGAACCCTTAAAATCGAGTGTTTTGAATCTCGATGTATGTTGGTAATGGAGTTTATATGACGCGACATTAGGTGCCTCTTTTATACCTACTAGCGTGGTGTTCAACTCCGATTGTGTTGCGGTTACATTGTACTTAGGGTACCGAAGTGAAACCCTTAGGTACATGAGTGACTAGGTGGAAATTGACAAACTAGAGCAATTATATGATTGCGAGGGTGTGGTTTGTGTAATTGTAGTACACTTTTCATTCGAAGTGTTTGAGGATTGATTTAAATCCTTCGTGTGCTCTCGGCTGGAGCAAGATGTGGTGATGGGTCGTAAGAGCCCAATTGTTGGTAAAGTCTACCTTTGGTAGCATGGTACGGTTGTAAGAGATGCGGTTATGTTATGTAGTTCCTAGTGGGGGAGTTACACTCCCGCCCGAGGAAGTTTTAGTGTGAGATTTCGGATGACGTTTTAGTAAGATCCGAAAATTGTGTTGGGACCTAGTTTGGTCGATTTGTGGTAGATTACAATTTCGGATAAATTGTACTTATGGTTTGGATTTGAATTATCACCGAGGTGGTAATGTGGTAAATCTCGTTGGGAGATAATGGACGTGTTTGATGAGTAAGGTGAAATCCTTCGGTTAAGGGAGGTGTGTGTCGGATTCTCTTCTAGAGAATTATTGTCTTGTGCCTATGTTTGATATAGGTGGTTCTTGCTCGAGTGTGTGAATGGTTAGTGGTATCCGTTAGGATTCACTATGGCGTAGCAGAGCGCGATATTACGCTACTCGTTGTTCGAGGCCAAAAGGGCGTTGATTGATGAAGCATGACCTTCGAGGTCCGCTGACTTCATCATGGTAGTACGTGATTGGTGGAGCATGACTTTCGGGGTCCGCTGACTTCATCATGAGCGAGGTGTTATATCAGTGAAGCATGACTTTCGGAGTCCGCTGACTTCATCCGGTATTGAGATTGGTGAAGCATGACCTTTAGGGTCCGCTGACTTCATCATGGTTGTTGATTGGTGAAGCATGATCTTCGGGGTCCGCTGACTTCATCAAGGGAGTAGTGTTATGTCGTATGGTGTAACATTATCGGGAAATGTGAGTACCGGTGGGAAATGCGAGTACCATTCCTGAGTTGTGTTGCGGGACGTGAATATCGGGTTGTTCGTATTCACAATATTTCGGGTAGTACGATTGTCCCTATTGGTTGGACTCATAGTTTGAGGTAGTGAATGTCGGGTAGTTCGGATTCACTAAGGCTCGAGTTGTACGGCCCTCCTCGGTTATACTATGTGGCGGTGGTAGTGAATATCGGGTTGTGCGTATTCACGATGACTCGGGTTGTGCGGTCATTTCGTTGTGAGATATATGGATTGGGTAGGTGAATTTCGGGTTGTGCGAATTCACTAAGGTTCGGGTTGTTTCGACCATCCTCCATATGTGTTCAGGCTCGGGTTGTTTTGGCCATGTTGAGTTGTGATCTATCGGTTGTTTTATACGCCGATGGTGGGGTCGTAAGGACCGTTTGGTTTGATCTATTGGTTGTTTTATGTACCAATGGTGGGGACGTAAGGACCATGTTGTGTGAACTATCGGTTGATTTATACCACGATGGTGGGGTCGTGAGAACCATGTTGTAGGATTAGTGATGCGATAGCCGTGCTTCGCTCACATGTTGTTAAAGGTGATTCCTTGGGAAGAGTTGACTAGGAAAGTCGGATTGGGACTTATGTTGAGGACCGTGGAGTGTGGTCCGTTTGGTTAAGTGACGAGGATCACGAGGACGTGATCGATTCTAAGTGGGGGAGAGTTGTAACACCCTGTTTTTGTTTCTGATTTTGCAGTAGGTCGGGACGCCGTCCAGATAGGAGGGACGCCGTCCAGCAACAAAAGGTGGGACGCCGTCCCGATAGGGGGGACGCCGTCCAGCAACAAAAGGTGGGACGCCGTCCAAAGTTTGGGACGCCTTCCAAACGGTCTGTCGAGCCAGCTGTTTTAATTATTTTAAAAGGGGTAAAATGGTAAAATCACTTAGATGCTGGTTTGGAGCCTTCAAGGCTGGTTCCTTGGTCATTTGTGGATCATATTTCATCTTCACAAACACTCCCAACATTATTTAGAGAGAGAGGAGAAGTTCGAGAGAGAGAGAGGTGGATTTGGAGAAGAAGGAGTCGGATTCTCGCAAAAGCTCGGGTTCTAAAGTTGTTCATCTCGCTCCTAGCTACGTTGTAGTGGTATTGGTAAGCTCAAACTCCGAATTTCATTTGTTAAATTTGATATTCAAGTTAGGGTTTTGAGTTAGTTTGTTGTGAAACCCTTTTAGGTGATGAAATGGGTTTATGGTGACTAGTTATTCTTGTTACTTGGCGGGTTTTGGGTCGGTTGACGTTTTAGCGTTGTTTAGGGTTTGATCTTGAGTTTAATCACTAGGTTTAGTGATTACGGAAGTGGTGAAACTCTTTTGGGTGAGTTTGGTTAGCTAATTTTGAAATGGGTCAAAATTAGGGTTTTGGTGTCAAGATGGGTATGACACGTGTTTAACACTTGTGTTCGGGTTTAATTGGCGTGTTAGGACCATTTTCACTCGTGTTGGTGATTATTGGTTAGTTTGGGCGCGTTTCGTGCTTGGAAGTGCAAATGGGTCGAATATGCACTAGGTGTCAATTGGGTTGGTTTGTAAGTCAACCCTAATTGTGTTGTTGTGTTTGTGATAATGGAATAGGTACTTTCCATTTGGCGCGTTGCGGTTTACTTGGAAGCATTCATCAAGACGACTAGGTGAGTGTTAATATCCTATGTGCATATGTATGTGTAGGATGGGTGCGGGTCGGGTGAAGTGGTTCTCGGTTATAGAGCTCACTTCACATATAGGTGGATTTGATGGACTTGTGTATAGGTCCAATTGGCACGGTTGTGCGTTTTGGTTGTTTACCTTTGGCGAGGTACACGTTGTGTGTACGTTATCACACGTGGTTGTGATTTGGATGTTATAACCCCAAAGGCGAAGGGTTGATATTGTTGTGATGTGGATAACCCCGATGTGGTGGATTTTATAATCCCGTGACCGTGGGTTTGATGTTGAGGTAGTGAATCTCGAGTTGTGCGAATTCACTAAGGCTCGGGTAGTTCGGCCAACCTCGGTTGTTGAATTGGTGAAGAAGTGAATATCGGGTTGTGCGAATTCACTAATTCTCGGGTTGTTCGGCCAATCTTCATTGTGGTGTTTGGTGTTCGGTAATGGGTTAAGGGGTTAACCTTATTCGTTTATATATTGTTTTATTGTCGTGATGTAGCTAACCCTCCGGGTGTAGCTTCTTGGCGTTGTTCACATCGTCGTTGGTGAACTTATATTTGTTGATGTATCTATAGCTTGTTGCTTAGTGACTACGTTATGCTTAGCTTAGCTTGCCTTATACTTGGATGCTTTGGTATGCGGTATTTGATATTTGTGTGGCGTGTCTATTTTATACATATATATGTATGTAGTATATTATCATTCACTAAGCGTTAGCTTACCCTCTCGTTGTTTACATTTTTATAGATTGCACGGATGCGGTGGCTCGGGTAAGCGCGGGGACTAGTGGGCTTGCGTAGTTGCTTTAGAAGACTTGCTTTTGGATTTGATTAGATTGGATAGCGTGTCCCCAATCCCATGCTCGGTTTATGTTTTTGTATAAACTAATGGGTCGAAATAGTCACTTATGGTATTTTGGGTCGATGTGGGCCCGGTGTCGTAAAACTCGGTTTTTATTGTGAAAAACTCTTAGTTTAAACTATTGTAATATATTGTGAAAGTGTTTTGGTTTAAAAGTGTCGGGAAGCGGGTTTTCGCCCGCGTGAGTTCGAAAAACTGATCAGAATGTTTTAGTACATCTGGACGCCGTCCCGGATGCCTGGACGCCGTCCCAGTCTTAAGAGCTGGACGCCGTCCAAGCTTTTGGACGCCGTCCAGATCAACTGTTTCAGAAAAAAAAATTTGTGGCACGTTTTCGGGTGGTTAACGGGTTGGGTCGTTACATAGCAATGGATCTATAGCTAACTCAACAACAATTACTCATATATTTCATTCAAGCAAAAATTATTCATTAATTTGGGGCAAATCCTCACATTAGGGTTTCATATATAAGTAAACACATGTAAATTAGCCAAGCATGGCTAAACTAACACTAATCAAAGATAAAAGATCACAAATAAGCTTCATGTTCAACTATTACAAGTATTCAATGGAAAACAATAAAGACACAGGTGGAGATTACAACCCAAATGGAGAAGTGATGTAGATCTCACACTAAAATTCCTTGAGCTTGAGCTTGAGCTTAATCCTCCAAATTTGCCTTAATTTATCACTAGATGATGAAATTAGGGTTTTTAGGGTGAGATTCGAGGTAAAACTGCAGCTCTCTTCAATGAAACCCCATCTCATTCTATTTATACCCTTCATTAAAATCTGCCCAGAATCTGCATATGGAACATCGTTCCTTAAATTGGAACGTCGTTCCTGTGATCGAATAGGTGGACCCTCGTTCCACAAATGTTGAACGCCATTCCATTGGTCTTGATGGTGGAACTCCGTTCCTTTAATTAGGAACGTCGTTCCCAATTTTTTTCTCTATAAGTTCTGTTCAACTTTTCTTCATTTCCTTTGTAATGGGACGTCGTTCTTCAAACCTAGAACGCCCTTTTTTGCAGTTGGAACGTCGTTCCTTTGTTTGGAACGTCGTTCTGCTAGTTGGAACGCAGTTATAGGATACTGGAACGTCGTTCTTTGTCATTTTTCAGAACTTTACAGTTTTCTTAAACTTTTTGCACAACATATTGGTCAATTTTGTACCAACTTCTTACCGAAGACTATAATCACAATTAAAACGCGACTTTTCCCATTTTCTTCACTTTTAAGCACACTAAGGATTAAAACCGAGTAAAATGAGGTAGATATTGTGCTGAGAAACGTAGTATAAGTGAGCTATATCAACTTTCCACACATATGTTGACGTTGCACACGTGTTGCTCAAGTGCACTATTATGGACTTATGCATTAAAAGCAGCTTATAGGGCTTACGCTATGCGCTGAGCGGCCTGCTCTATACTTAATTGACATTTCTTGCTGAAAAACGCTTGATGCAATATTGCTAGAAATGCTTTTTACTCAATTTCCTAAGCCTTTCTTATATATCTTTCATATTACAAGAGCAATTATGTCTTTATTTATGCGTGCAAACCATAAAGTGCACTATTAAGTCCCCCCACTTTGATGGTTGTATTTTTCAAACCTTCAATCAATTAAAGTCTTAAAAATATGCTGCTCTTTTTTTATTATTGGGAACATAATACCCTTTGCGTTGTCTTTTTAAGAAGCTAAAAGACGTGCATTAATTATCATTGATGGCTAACTTGACATATTGCAACGTCATTTTTTCCATTTTTCCTTTTCATATTTTGAAAATTAAACTTCCCCTTGATCTTGGTCGTACACGTGTCTTCATTTTATCATTCTATTCTATTAAATTAATCCTGTAAATACCTCCACATCTCTTCCAAATAACTATTGTGTATGCATGATTTATCATGATATATATAGTTTTAAAGCCCATTATTTCACTCACGTTGTGATTATGTATAACACATACAATTTTGAATCTAATGTCACTTAACTAAACACACATTTTAACTCATTAATATACGCCGCCAAATTGAGTATCATTTAGCAGCGAGTAATTTTTGGTTTCAGATTGTGCTAAAATTCCCAACATCACCCTAAAATGGCCCAACTAGCAAGACTCTCTGAAAATGTTTTGCCGTTCGATGATATGTAGATGCCGAAAATGACATTATACTCATTTTAATGTTCTTTTTATACGTTTTGAATTTCTATTCAATTATAAATTTTGTGTACGCGTGACATATCATGTATATATAGTTTTAAGGCATATTATTTCACTCACATTATAATCATGTATAACACATATAATTTTGAATTTAAAGCCACTTCACTAAAACACATTTTAACCCATTAATATGCGCCGCCAAATGGAGTAGCATTTGGGGTGAGTAATTTTCTATTTCAGATTGTCCTGAAATACTCAGGATCACCCTACAACGACCCAACGAGCAAGACTCTGTGAAAGTGTCTTGCCATTCGAGGTCGTCTAGATGCCGAAAATAACACTGTACTCAATTTTATTATTTTCTTTGACCGTTTTAAATTTATATCATATTATAATTTTTGTGTACGCGTGACTTATCATGCTATATATAGTTTTAAGACATATTATCTCATTCACATTGTACGTAATTATGTATAACGAATATAATTTTGAATATAATATCAATTCACTAAACACACATTTAAACTCATTAATAAGTTTGATACTATCCATAACTCTCGATAAGACTCACTCATACAAGCAAACCAACTCATCACCATTCAAACCTAATCTTAAAAGATGAGATCTGATATCGGCCAAAAAGTCACGTTTTTACCCCCGATATTAGGCCCTAAATCAATAAAGTTTTAAGCTTTATCGGTAAAATTATCGCGTTTTGGGTTGATTTTGTAGATTAAGTGATCACAAAGGCAATTCAAAAAGAATAAAGTAAAACGGAGCTAAAACGAAGATTCTAAAGCGAAAATGGTGAAAGACAAGAAATCAAGTTACGATCCAGCAAATCAGCAAGCCAAACAGCCTGCCAAACGGCTTGCTAGTATGGCAAATGGCCTGCCACACGAGTCAAGCAAACGGGCATCGTAAACTGCTGATCTTGTCAAACGGGCACAACAAACGGCTTGCCAAACGGCCTGCCAATCGTTTGCTGGCAAATTCCAAGTCTATTTAAAGGGCTCTTTCCATCCATTTGAAGACACACTCAAATTGAAATTCATTTTATATTTTCAAGTTTTTAGTTAGTTTTTAGTAGTAGCTAGCTTAGCTTTTATTTTCCGGAGGATATATCCCGGCGAGTCCCTGTGATCTCGGGCAGATTTCTTCAGCCTTTTCAGGTTTTTATCCGAAACGCTTGTCTTTTGTATTAAACATGTATTCTTACCTTTTATGTTTAATAATATGTTCCGATATTACCATGTTAGCTTAATTACTCTGTATGTTGCCATGATAGAAGTTTGGGTCGGCATAGTTATTTTAAATTAGTACGGTTACTATTGTTATGCTGAACTTGTGAGTCTGATAGATTTGTATGCTAGCATCTTAAGGATTGACTAACCTAGGTTGTGATCAGGACTTTTACACCTATATGAACTTAGATACTTCATAGGATTAAGACCCCTAGTTATACTTTAAGTGTGTTCCTCCGCATTGCTCACAACTGATTCGTATTGCGTGAATATCTTTAGTCATCTTTTCCATTCGTCTCTCGAAAGCATCTATTTTTGCGGAAACGGAATCAAAGTCATGGCTAGAATCAGCTCTAGCCGCTTTAGATGAACGAAAAATATCTTTTTCCTGGTGCCACTCATGTGAGTGGGAGGCTGTGTTATCAATAATTTTGTGAGCTTCGGTTGCGGTTTTCTTCATAATGGAACCACCAGCTACTGTGTCGATGTCTTTTCGTGTAGCAACGTCGACACCTTGGTAGAATATTTGTACTATTTGATAAGTGTCTAAACCGTGTTGAGGACATCCTCTCAACAACTTTCTGAATCTTGTCCACGCCTCATATAATGTTTCATTTGGCTTTTGCGCGAACGTAACAATCTCTCCTTGAAGTCTCGCGGCTTTAGATGCCGGAAAGAATCTTTTAAGAAATTTCTCAACTAAAACATCCCATGTATCAATCGCTCCCATGTATCAATCGCTCCTTCAGGTAACGATTCTAACCAATCTTTGGCTTCTCCCTTTAAAGTCCATGGAAACAACATGAGATAGATCTGTTCATCCTCAACTTCTCTGATTTTAAATAGAGTACAGATCCTATTAAAGGTTTGAAGATGTTCGTTTGGATCTTCTTTTGGCGTACCACTATATTGGCATTGATTAGTTACCATGTGTAGCATTTGTCCTTTGATTTCATAATCTGGCGCATTAACATCTGGCCGAATAATGGCGTGACCTTGGCCAGTGCGTGTGGCTCTCATTCGGTCTTCCATACTTAGAGGTTCCGTTACTTCCATATTTGAATTTGTTGAATCCGAATCACTAAAAGATTCTGATTTAATGGTTTGTGGTTCAGGAGGAATGATTAGTGGTTCAGGATCTTGAAATTGTCCTTGAATATCCTCCGGGTTCTCAATTGCGAAGTCGGGTTCAAAAAATGGATTATCGGAAATTTGAATTGGAGTACTTGTTCGACTAGATTATGATTCTAAAGAAATATCAACAGCAAAAATATTAGCTAGATGTCTTGATCGGGTTACAGGTGGTGAACGTATGAAAGGTGGTGAACGTTTTGCTCGGTGCATTCACTGAATATCCTATTAGTTATAAATATAAAAATTATATAAGTTATCAAATTAATAGACTTTTCTGATTTTGCCCACGTTTCGAATAGCCAATAGATGCAGCAGGTAGCCAGGACCCTTTAAATCGGAAGCCCACAACTCGCCATTAACAAATCCAACTATTACTACGAACCAGAAAATTTTGGATGTCGATTAATTTAATCGCTTTTTATAATCTTTCGTCGAAATTTAAAGAAAATAACGAAAATTCTACGCCCTAAAAACTAGAGCGTAGAAATGAGAAAGAAAAAGCGCGTCGAAAAACGTCGAAAAATAAAAAGTCAAAAAATAATAATAAGAAAGTAAAGCGTCGAAACTTAAAAGTTTAAAAACTAAAAATTAAAACTTATGTCTAAAGGTATTAAAGCTTAAAGGAATTCTATACGACAAACGGCAATTACTTAATTAGGTACTACAATTTATAAATTGCGTCGCAAAATTCTAAAGCGCCTAAATCTTAATATAAAGAAAAAGCACTTAAAGGATTTTACGGCAAAGCTTAAAAATCTTGGAATCTAAAATTAACTACGGCAAAACTAATCTTAAAACTAATTACGAACGATAAATATTACGAAATAAACGATAAAAATACAAATTATAACTAAAATGATAAAAATACAAATTTTATAAAAATATTATTTTTATATTATTTATTTTATAAAAGTATTAAACTAAATAATTAAAAATAATAATTAAACTTAATATTACAATTTAAATATAAAAACTAGAATTAAAAACTAATTAATAAACTTAAACCCTAAATAATAATATTAATTAAATCTTAACCCTAAATAATATAATTAATTATAATTAAACCCTAATCCGTATTAATTACGCGTACTAGGTTGTCAGTCAGATCACCTCATGCGATCACATGGTAATAGAGCTGTGGGCTCATGGATCGCATGACCCAATGTTTCAGGAATTATTCGGGCTTCGAAGGCTTCGGCCCAGTTTAACATTTATATTTATTATTTGAATTTAATTTTCTGATTTTATATTATAGAAAATATTTATAGAATATTTATATAAAATATAACAAACTTATATTTTAAAATCTTAAAAATAAAAGTACTTTTTTTTATATATATAAAGTCTTAAAAATATATTTTTTTTCTTTTTATTATATTTTTTTAAAACTTATTATAAATATAAAATATTTTTTTAAATAAGAAAGTATACAAAAATATAGTTATAATAAAATATAGCGTTTTTACCGAGTTCCCGGCAGCGGTGCCAAAAACTTGATGTGTGCGAGGTGTAGTACGAAATAGTATTATTTTTAATACGAAATACGGCGAAATATGATACAAGTTTTATTATTTATTTACGGATGGGATATACCTAAACATTGCTACAACACTATAGGCAGTGTACCTAATCGTAGAGTAGTGTAGTTTTTAGTAAGTCTGGTTCGTTCCACAGGGAGCTAGTGATACGTACTATATTTTTAACAACTATATTTGTATAAATAAAATATAGATAATTATATAAGTAGTAATATTATAAAAGGGGGGTTTTACCATTTAATGACCGGTTTGTCGATTTTAAATAAAGCGTAAAGATAAATGACGATAATTAAAATGCGTAAAATAAATAACAATATTTAAAATGACAATAAATAAATGACAGTAAATAAAAGTACGATGAGATATAAAATAAAACAATTATGCTTATTTAAACTTCCGTAACCATGATGTTTGACGTTTTGATTTTAATTTATTACTCTAGGTTAATTGTCCTTTGTCCTGGATTATTTGAAACCTATCTGGTTTTTGTCCATAATAGTTCATCGGTCATAATTATAAAATGCTCGTCAAATTAACCTTATTCCCGAAGTCAAATATTCCAACTAATTAGGGATTCGAACTGTAACAAGATTTTAATACTTTGTTTAATGATTACACCAGGTTATCGACTGCGTATAATCCAAGGTTTTAATACTTTGTTAACAATTACAACAATTACCCTTGTATGTAATCCACCCCTGTTATAATTAGTCCATGATACATTAATTTATTCACTTGGCCATAATGAATAATAAATTACCCAATTCAATTGATGAAATTAAATGATTTGTAAAAGATGTCGTATAAATGTCACTAAATAGGACATGCATAATCCTTTAATAATTATTAGATTAACTAATTTGAAGATAGGTTCGACAGATTCCAATGAGTTTTCATTTAATTAGACAATACCCCCATCTATTAATAGTTCATAGTTCAATGTTCACAAGTGTCGGTCTTTTGTCCAAACCCAAATTATGGTACAAAATCCAATAACCCCATCTTAATATTTAGCCCAACACCACAATTACTTCGGCTCAAATAAGCATAATAATAACTTAGTTACGAGACATTAATTTAAAAAGGAAGAACATAGCTTACAGTGATTATTTATCGCGTAACGTTACCCGGACATAGTTTTGACTTAAAACTCGTAAAACATTTCTTACAATAACCCAACTAAACCATAACTGTATTATTAAAATTAACTTATATTAAAATTATAATATAAATATATTTATGTTTACTGATGTGTGCGAGGTGTACTAGGAAATAGTATTATTTTTACAAGGAAATACTATTAAATACGATACAATTTTACACAAGATATTTATTTATTTATAGAATGGATATACCTAAACCTTGCTACAACACTTATAGGCAGTGTACCTAATCGTACAGTAGTGTAAGTTTTAGTAAGTCCGGTTCGTTCCACAGGGAGACTTTTAAACAAGCTTAACGCTATATTTTTAAAACTATATTTGTAAAAATACAAAAATAAATATAAGTAATATTATTATTATAAAAGGGGGGTTTTTACCGTTTAATGACCGGTTTGTCGATTTTAAAACTTTAGTCGCAGTTAAAACCTAATGTAAAATATTAAATAAATAAAAGACTTAATTTAAAGAGTAAAGTAAATAACGATAATGAAATTGCGATAAATAAAAATACGACAATTAAAGAGTACGATAATTAAAAGTGCAATTAAATACAATGACAATAAATAAAAGTGCGATAATTAAAAGTGCAATTAAATATAAAATAAAGGAAATTAAATATGAAATAAAGGAATTATGCTTATTTAAACTTCCGTAATCATGATGTTTGACATGTTGTTTTTAGTTTATTCCCATGGGTTAATTGTCCTTTGTCCTGAATTATTCGATATGTCCATACGGATTTGTCCATAATAGTCCATCAGTCATAAATATAAAGTGCGAAAGTCTTCGTCAAATTATTCTTATTCCCGAAGTCAAATATTCCAACTAATTGGGGATTCGAATTGTAACAAGGTCTTAATACTTTGTTTAATGAATACACCAGGTTATCGACTACGTGTAAACCAAGGTTTTACTACTTTGTTAACAATTACACCAATTACCCTTGAATGTAATCCACCCCTGTTTCAACAAGTCTATTAACTATTAATCCAGTTCCGTGTCCGGTAAAATGAACAATTATTGGTATTTATAGATATCCCGCCCACCGTACCCAGTCAAGCGTATGTGGTTATATATAAATACGTCAAATTATAAGTCTATATATTAAATTAACGAGATATCGTTTAGTTAATATAAAGCCCATTAATAGCCCATAGTCTAATTTCCACAAGTGTCGTTCTTTTATCCAAACCCCAATTATGGTTCAAAGCCCAATTACCCAATTTTAATATTCAGCCCAATATCATGATTACTTCGGCATTAAATAAGAGACATTAATTTAAAAATAACATTAACCATAACTTACAGTGATTAAAAATAGCGTAGCGTTACACGGACAGAATTTCGACTTACACCCTTACAACATTCGCTAACATACCCTTATTATTAGAATTTAAAATTAAAATTAAAATTAAAATATAATATATATATATATATATATATATATATATATATATATATATATATATATATATATATATATATATCTTTACGTATGAATGAGAAGAGAAAAAGATGTTTTTATATCGTTCACCAAACTGCGAATTTATAGGCATGTGGCCTCTCACCTACTGCCATGCGATCGCATGGCTTTTTGCCTTCCAGGTCATGCGATCGCATGGCCCCTTTTTCCAGCTCACATGTTGTTGTTTGCATTCTGCCGACGGATTTAAAATAATATATATAATATATAAATAATTTTAAGACTTATTTAAATATTATATTATATTCGTGTGCATAGTTGACTTGTAATTTTTAGTCCGTTGCGTCGAGCGTTGAGAGTTGACTTTGGTCCCGATTCCGGATTTTTGAACGTCCTTGCGTATAATTTAATATCTTGTACTTTGCGTTTTGAGTCTTGTACTCTTATAATTTTGAGACGTTTCTTATCAATAATTGGAACCACTTTGATTGTATTTTGTACTTTTGAGCTTTTTGGTCGTTTGCGTCTTCAATTTGTCGAATCTGTCTTTTGTCTTCACCTTTTATTATTTAAACGAATATCACTTGTAAATAGAACAATTGCAACTAAAAGCTTGTCTTTCTTGAGGGATAATGCTATGAAATATATGATCGTTTTTAGCATTTTCATTTACAGAAGAAGGAATGAAAAGAGTGTGTGAAGGTGTGTGTAATTCGGCCAGAAAATGTTGCAATTTATAGATGTGGCCAGCCATTTGCTCCCATGTGATCGCATAAGAATTCTTCTTCCTGGCCATGCGATCGCATGGCCAGCTGTTCCAGCTCACATGCTGATTTAAACGTGGGTGGCTTGAATTAAAATAATATATAATATAATATATATAATTATATATAATTATATATATTATATTATATTCTTGCGCATAGTAGACTTGTAATTTTAGCTCCGTTGAGTCGCGCGTTGATGCTCGGTTCATGTCTCGGTTTCGGATTTTCGAACGACCTTTCGTACGCGTAGATATCTTGTACTTTACGTTTCGCAATTTGTAATTTGCACAAAAAATTATTTTCCTTAACTCCCAAAATCCGCGCAAGTCTTTAACTCACTTTTAGTGGCACTCTTGAGTGCACTATGGCTTTAGTGGCACTTTTCAAGCTTTAGTGACACTTTTTCTTCTATTCTTTAATCTTCAAGCTTCGTCTTCACATTTATTTATTTAAACGATTACAACTTAAAAATAGAATAATTACAACTAAAAACTTTACATATTGGGATGATATTGCGACTAAATATATGTTCATTTGGAGCACTATCAGCCCCATACATTCCGAGCGGAGTTTCTCAAGTTTTTCGAGCTTACTAATCAAGTCAAGTGTTGGGGGGAGCTAAGTGATTTCGAAGAAGATCTTTCTTCATTGGGGTTTAGTCAAAAGTCGGGACTTTAGCAATTTTTCGATAATTGTGCTAAGTTAGAAGATGCTTCTTTCAAGATCGTTCTTAGTTCACATAGGAAAGCCCAAGTACTTTGAAGGTGGAGATTCTAAGAATTCTAGGTATTCTTCATCAACATGAAGTGATGCAATGATGAATGTCTACCTTGCGCATTTCGTTGTACAAACTTAAAGACCGTTGAAAGAACAATGACATCAAGTTTTGAAGATTTCAAGATCTTCATCAACGGCCGTACATCATTCGAGAGGGAGTTAGTTAGCAATAGTTGATTCTTTCCTTGTAATGTTGTATGTTTTACTTGGGAGTTAGTTTTTGGAAACCTGTCTCACTCCTGGGGGGAGATTGTTAGAACTCCGAGAAGGAGTAAAATGTGTTTTCCTAGACTTATGGAGGATCCTTTATACGAGGGCTATATAAAGGATCCAAGGCTCCCTAGAAAAACTAACATTAGCTACCGATTTGTAATGTATTCTAGAGAGCCGTGGAATATAGTTTACTAGTTTGATTAATGCTCTCTACATTCATGTGGTTAATTGTTCATATTCATGGTATTCATGAGATCTAGGATCCTACATAAATATCTTTGCATTTAATGCTTAATGAGAATAATGAGTGTTTAGCCACAATCGTCTACAACTCCTTAAGAATGCGTGCTAATGTCAAATCAGCCCACATGCCTGCAGATGTCAAATTTCTCTCTCATACACTTTTCAGCCATTCAAAATATTTTAAAAGGTGAATCATTTTCTAATTTCAAAATCAATATTTTAAAATCCTTAAATATAGTCTCTCGATTTCAAGAATCCCTAAGTCTTCATCTTCTTCAAATCAAAATCAATGGCTCTTTTTGAACTTGAAGATAACCTAGTTCGTGCTGTTAATGCTCCTCCGGCTCATGAAATCAAAATCAGCGCTGCAAAATCTTCTCACGATTGTCAATTCCTAGAAATGTTGCAAAAATGGATATGAAAACCCTGTCATCTATTACATCCATTCACCGGTGTGCTACACCCTTACGACGAATCTAGAAGCATTGTACTGGCGGCATTAGCTAGATTTTGGTATATGTGTAGGATGATTACACCAACATAAGGACCTCCACATATTCTGGGTTCATTTTGAAATGATTTGGATGTTAGCATCACTGTCTCTATTATACGCCAATCTCTTCATCTTCCAGAAGGACCATACATTGATCCTGTCAGTAGGCTAAATGCTCGAGAACAAGTTCTTAGTTATATCAACTATGATGGTCCACATTCTACCATCAATCTTTTGAGGAAGACCATGCCTAAATTCTAGGCTTATTTCTTTGAAATCATTGCAATTTGTATGAGTTCTAAAAGTGAAAGCTTTGATCAACTCAGTAATTTCGAGATGCCGATGGGGCGAGCGTTGATGTTTGGGCGTAATATAAATTTTGCTATGTTGATCTTTATCAAGCTCAAGGAAATAAGTGAATGAAAGAATAGAGGTCCACTAGTTCCTTTCCCTAGATTTCTGACAATGGGATCTGATCTTTGTTCTCCCGACTATCTTCAGCTAGATGATGCTCATGAGATATTATGTGACACCCCGCTAAAAACCCTTTTGTATTAAACTCGCTCGTTGTATTGTATTAACTTTTTCAACAGATTTATAATACTTTAATTATGTGATTATGAAGAATTTCAATGTTTATGTCACATGTTACATTCCTAGCTTTTAAAAGTTTAGGAATTGCGTTTTTGAATGTTTACCATTGAACCGAATTATGAAAAGCGTTTAGGCAAATACACATTTAATTTTATATATATATATATATATATATATATATATATATATATATATATATATATATATATATATATATATATATATATATATATATATATATATATATATACTACTTCCCATTTTGGTCCCCCTAACACACACACATTAAGCGACTACTTACATTCTTAAATTTATTTTGATTTTCATTTCATCTAAACCCAAACACACACATTCGTATTTCGCTCTAGACATCTTCATCTTAATCAAAAACTCAAGAAAACCCCATCCATCTTCATCATTTTCTTCATCCATTATCATCCATCATCTACTTTTGAATTTTGAGTATAGACTACATACATAACTAACATCTTTTGTTGCATTTCATAAAAGACTCTTCAAACCTTTGAACATTTCTTCATAACCTATTGTAAGTAACTACTATTGTACTTATTTCATCATCCATTAACTTAATCCATAATAGTATGCTTGTAATCTTATTAGATTGTTTATAAAACACTTTGCATGTGGATGCTGAAATTTCCTAATTCAAAATCCGAATTTGAGTCAGCCATATCCACTTTGATTTTACATTTTGATGTTTAAAGATTTTCATTTACCTGAAGTACTAATCAATAGCTGTCCATACATGTATGATACATGTTTAGATGATGATAAAAGTACTTCAAGTTGTACAAAACATTTTGCATGTCAAATATGTTGGAATTTCTGACCGACAGATGAACACTTTGTTGTTTACATTATTATGAAAGTTTTCTGCTCTAATATATTTTTGGATTGGATATCTATCTCAATGACCTAAAACCTAAAATTTGATTCACCTAAAAAGGTGAAGTGAGGTGAGAGATGTGCTCAATTTACTAAAGTCTATCACGACATAGTTTGTTGAAATCGGTTTTGAAAAAGGTGGATGATACATTTCGTGTTTAAATGACTATAAGGTCATCATTTGGTTATTATAAAAGTTTATTGATGTTATTTGATATATTTGAGAGCTCTAGAACAAATATATTTACCAAGATTTTGTGTTTAAGTAATTTTGATCAAAATAGTTTAGTCAATGTGTCGGGTTTTGTTGTGCTGAAACGTTCGATGTTTCTACGCCAATAAAAGATGTCTTACAAGCTTAATCTGAGATTGATGTTCACATGACTTTTAATTTCAACTAAATAAGCTAAATCTTAGAGGTGGATATTTTACATGAAGACATGAGACTTGTAAGATATGTTCTCCCGAAGTCGATCTTGGTGTTTTGTTGTTTGATATTTGATTCTTGAGATCATGCATGTAAAGAGTTTGCATTATGAAATATTTAGTAAAAACTTGAGTCATGTGCCTTGGATATAACTTAATTCCAGATGTTACACAACTATTGTCTTTGGAATTACTTGAATTAAGCGTTTTGTTTATGATTTCATGTCAAGCAAGTTGAGTTGTCCAACCGTCACACAAACTGAAAACTTTAGTAAGAGCTACACTTTTGAGTGGCTTAGGCTTTAACTCAGTGAGTGTGGCTACACGATTTGGAAAGATTACTCAATGAGCTACAACTTAGTATTCGAATGATTTCCAAAACATTCTGTTTTTGAACGTTTGTATTTTACTTTGCATTTTTGAATGGACACGAATCCAATTACAAGAATAATGATGACTAAATTTGACTTAGTTATTATATAATTAAGTGTTGTATAGATTCTGACCATCCTATTTTACCTTAAGACGCACACGAGATATTTCTATCCACGAGATTTGACTGTTTACTTGTTCGTTAGCTAAACCGCATTTCTCGATAGTTTTCGAGATGAGTTTCATAGCTCCACTTTTACTGTTTTTAAACATTGGGGTGAGATAACATGAATATTTTGTTTTAATTATTGGACACAAGTGTTATAGACTTATTCTATGCTTGAATTGTAAATCAGAAATCCCTTAGCTCAGTAATGGTTAGTTACATGTAGGGTAAGCGCAAATCCAATTGATAGATCTATTGAGTTTGACAACTCCACTAGTGTTGGTCCCGCCAATTTTTAGCGGGTGTTTAGTACTTCACTTTATGCACTTGGTTGGGTGTATAGTTATTTAGATACGGTACTTATTTGACACGTTAAGCTTGGTTACTGAGTGCTCAATTGCATAGAATGTTTTACAGTTTTTAAACTACACTGAAATCTTTTGGTCCACTTATTATTTTATTATTTAAACCAATGAACTCACCAACATTAGTTTTGACATTTTAGCATGTTTTTATCTCAGGTACTTAGCTTATGTTTCCGCATGCATTTGAAGTCAAGCATGGTTGTGTCACAGGATTGCACGACGTCTTTTGGTTTTGTGAAAAAATCGATACATTCATGCTTCTTTGTAACTAGTACTTACTTATCATTTAATGTTGATATATATATATATATATATATATATCCACATTAAATGATAAGTAAGTACTAGTTACAAAGAAGCATGAATGTATCGATTTTTTTTAAGGGAAGTAACCAATCGGGGGGAAGCAGGGGGAAGCAAAAATTATTTTTTTTTCTTTTTTTTCAAAAAAAAACTTTGTTCACGAACATAATAGATTGGATGAAAATATGAACATTTAATAAAGACACTTTGTGATAAATATTTTTATTTTGGCGGGAAAATGCTCGAAGAAGTAATATATAACAATTATCGTATTTTTCGAGCGTATGTTGAGGTTTTAGATATTCGGGTTTAGATATTAGGGTTTATAGGGTTTAGATATTGGGTTTTAGAAATTTAGGGTTTAGATTTTGGGTTTAGATTTTGGATTTAGATTGAGTTTTTAACACAAACGGTTTAGAGTTTAGGGTTTAGGGTTTAGGGTTTGGTGTTTTGGGTTTATGGAATAAATCCAAAACACCAAACTCTAAACCCTAAACCCTAAACCCTAAACCTTAAACCCTTAACTCTAAATCGGGCTAAATTTTACTTCACAAAACATGAAAAAAACGTTAACATTCTTAACGAACAATATTATCTTAAATGTTATTTTCGTCGATCGTTTTTCCGCCAAAATAATAACATTCATCACGAAGTGTCTTTTTTAAATGTTCATATTTTCGTGTGATCTTGATGCTTGAAAAAAATTCCAAAAATACGAAGAAAAAAATGTATGCTTCCCCCGCTTCCTCCCGATTGGTTACTTCCCCATTGATCCTGCCCCTATATATATATATATATATATATATATATATATATATATATATATATATATATATATATATATATATATACGTATATATATATACGTATATATATATATATATACATACATACATATATATATACATACATACATATATATATCTATACATATATATATATATATATATACATACATATATACATACATACATACATACATACATATATATATACATATATATATATATATATAATTTAGTAACTTTCTTGTATACTTGGAATTATGTCTTTTGAAATGCTAAATGAATGTATCTTTTGAAAGCGTTGCACCTTAGAGGTAAACCATTGTTATTTGGGACAGGTAATGTTGTGACTCTTCTCGGGACCCAAGATGGGGGCAAGACAGACGTGGTATCAGAGATTTGGTTATAGGGAACTAGGATTGAATTAGTGTGTGTAACAGGAGTCGTTAGGTCACATTAGTCAGTCTAATCTATAACCGAGTCGTTAGTTGCATTCACAAGAGCATTACATGTTTACTTTATTATTCTGAGTTTATTCATATCTATGCTTATACTTACCTTGTTGACATTTTGTATACGTGACAAACTTTCAGGTATGTTCTGTTACAAGATGTCGTCACCAATTTCCATTCACTCTTCACTTTCTAATTTAGACGACAAGAGTGTTCTTCGCACTTAGAGGGCCATTGAGGGCAGTCTTAACAATGAGGACGGAGAATCCTCCACGGCGGCTAGCTCGGATCCTTTAACTCGTGAACCTTTTCATCGTATCACTTATACTTGTTATACCAGACTCTTATATACATTACTATCCCCTGGGAACAATGTTTATATAATACCTATTTTCACTCGTCGAACTACGAGGAAGAGCATCATGATTCAAATGTTATGATCGTTCTCCCGAATCCTAAGAATGGGTCACTACCCTGTACAACCGAGGAGGAACAATACCTCTCGATACACGTGCTGATTAAAGTTGATCCCTCGGAAGAGGAATCCTTCGAGGAGTTTTCTAGAGGAAATTTATGGAAGAACTGTACGACGTCCCACCTACCGCGTTCACCCTAGTTGGTCACAAGTAATATACACCGCCCGGAAAGCTATCAAATTCGACAATTAGACAGATACAGTTTATGCTTTCATGCTCTCACTTATTGTCTTCATCCTCCACCACCCATCGACGATCTAACGACCGTTATCTATATTCCCGACTTTTGCCTTGTTATGAATTCTTTCATGAACATATGAGGCTACTATCTTAATTAGTGTTACATAATACTTTAATATATGCTTTGGTTTGAAGTATTCGAAACTTTCTTGAAAATACGCCGATTAGAAAAAACCGAGAAACGTCATTTATGACTTCTGAAATTCATGACATTTATATGTCAACTATTATTTATATTTATACATTTGTATTACTCCACATGCCTATGTGCTCCGGTTCATAAATTTTGAAAAACATATCAGTTTGCGAACCGAGAAACGTCCTTCGTGGCTTATAATGATTCCCAATGTTTTAAAAGACATTATTATGTCATTATCTTACATAATTATTATTTTTAATAATTTTTGCGCCCTCGTTCAATCCTTAATGCGCCATTTAAAAAATCATTTTGGTTTGTGGATTCGGTAAACGAGATCTAAGTTTCGAGTCCATAGAATACTTGCAATAACGGATGTAGCATCAGTTAGATGTAATTGAGTAGAAAATCGAAGTTGATCACATTATCATGACCTTATGGAGTGATGTTGAAAAGGAAGATTGAATTAGTATAATACATTGTCACCTGGCCAACGCGATTATATTCCAGAAATTCATACAGAAGTTCCAATATTATTACGTGAGGGATAGGATGAATGTTGATCGAATTAGGAGAATACCAAGTACGTCGAAATATTAATTCAACATGTATCTGAGACTATTGCATGAGCTCAGGGAGAAGCAACAAGTGTCGGAAGAAGAAAAACCACTCAAGGATGTTCGTATAATGTGTTTATGAACTACAATCCCAGAATTTTAAGGGTACTAAAGGCCTTGTTGGACTCACCCGATGGTTTGAGAAGTTGGGAACTCTCACTTGAAATTCAAGGGCTTGTGACTTTTTTTAAACCCGAAACCATTCAAAGCGCCGTATGTATGGGAAACGATCTAATCGACCAGACTATTCTTTACAGAACAATGGCGAATTTAAAGAAAAATGTGGAAGGTACCACATCTGTGTTTGTACGACAGTCTATCGTAAGTGTAAAAATAATGGCCACATGGCCGAGGATTATACAAGAAAGACTTTGATTACAAACTCGTTAACCCCATATATTGTTGTTGCTACAGTTATGTAGGCACTTAAGGAATAAGTGTTCGAATAAGAAACACACTAGACTTTTAAATGGTGGAAAAATCGTTATCAATGGAAAAGAGGCTCACACGGATCTTGATTTTAGTCAAGGGTATGTTCCTGTAACGACCCAACCCGTTAACCAACCAAAAACACACCATAAAAAAAAAATTCAAACAGTTCTGCCCAGACTGGGTGCGCGGCGCGCATCCCAGTCTGTGCGCGGCTCGCAGAAAGGGTGACAGCCCGCTGTCCAATTTTCGTTTAAAGATCTCCCACTTCTCGGCACTTTTAGACGAAACGCTTTTTACAACATGTTATATTAAGTAAAACAAACACATTCCAATAATAAAACGAGTTTTACAACGCGGGGCCTACATACGCCCAAAACACCCTTAAGTACGAAGTACGAGTTTCGACCACAAAAGTTTAATTTCCAAACGACACTTAGAGCATGGTGTTTGGGGTTAAACTACCCATATCTTGGTCGAACTTCCAAAAAAAGCTAAAACCCCCGTGAGCCATTAATCCAAGCGAATACCTTTGCCCTTATCCAAGCCGAAGCCTAAAAAGGTAAACAACGAGAGGGTAAGCTAACGCTTAGTGAATGCAATAATTATACACATACATATATAATATACCTACTTGCAATCACTTACACAAATACCTCATACACACTAGTAATTTATAGCATACCATCGCAAGTATAACACTAAAACCTTCAAGACCACAAGCTAGCACAACAATAGCATATATAACTCAAATAATATAATATGCTACACTACAACACGTAACCATGGTTAACCAATAGTACAAGGGAATGGTACTTCAAATTTTCCATCGGTGTTCCCAACAACCGTTAGTGTACAACGAAATATACCACTAACCCCTGGGTGGTATCGATCGCCCGAACTTAAATCCCACCCTCTACGTAAAATGTGGTATCGATCGCCCGAACTTAAGTCCCACACTTTACGCCCACACATAATGATATGGTATTAATCGCCCGAACTTTAAACCCATATCATATAATAACCCGATGTGGTATCGATCGCCCGAACTTAAATCCCACATCGAATTTCGTACAAGTAAATACATTATATACACACATGTATAATCATTCCACTCACCTTGTCGTCTTGGCGAGATTTTCAACAACAACTTGTAACCTTCAAAGCGAGTCACCTAATATAATTAATTCCCAATTAATTCACATGACAAGTTGGACTATCCACCAACTAGCTCCATTAGTGCATTTATGACCCAAAAGGGTTTTTATGACCCATTTGCACTAGAATCACACCATCAAGGTCCAAATCCCCAACCAATCACTAAAAGCTAGTGATTAAGGTTCTAAGGCTCTCACCAATACATATCTAGGGTGTTTTCATACCCAATTTATCCCGCTAGGTTAAACTTGCCCATTTGACCCATTTCAAGTCAACCATGAACCCTAGAAACACTTTTCACTAACAACACAAGTGAGCTAGTGATTAACTAACCATTTAAGACTCATTAACACCATTTATTACTTTGAAACCCTAGGTTAGTCATCCTTGAGTCCTCATGACTCAATCTTACCCAAAAATCCCAATTTTTCTAACAAGTGGGTTTTATGTTTATCTCTAATCCAAAACCCTAGCCCTTAAACAAATTAAACTAAGGAAATCAAGATTAGGACTTACCACCACAATCAAAACATAGCAAGTGAGGAGATGAACAACTTTATAACTCGAGCTAAGACCCGAAACAAGCTTCTTCTTCCTTTGGTTGAGCTTTCTCACACTAGAAATCTCTCTCTCTCTCTCTAAAAATTAAAGTGGAAAGGATGAGGTAGTTGGAAGTGAAGTAATGACACCCCAAGATCTGATCTAGTGGTCTTAAACTCGTTCACAAGTGAAATTACCATAAAGCCCTTCTAAATTATCCATTTAAAAGAAACAGAATCTGCCAGCTGGAAAGGTGCGCGACGCGCTCCCTTCCATGTGCGCGGCGCGCACAATGGTCTGAACGGTTTCTGATCACAGTTTAATTTCAAACTGCTTCCCACACTTCAAGTACCTTATTTACACTTTTGTACACTAAATATTAGGGTGTTACAACTCTCCCCCACTTGAATTGGAGAGTGTCCTCGCGATCCAAGCCGCATGACAAGAGGGAAGATACACCAACACAAATTCTTCGGGTTCCCATGTAAACTCGGAACCTTTACTACGACGCCATTGAACTTTAAAGGTTCTCACTTCTTAGTTTCTCAACATTTTCACCTTTTCATTGAGTATCGCAATCGGTTCTTCAACATACTCTAATTTGTTGTTTAGCTCAATCTCGTCTAATGGCATCCATGATGATCATCCGCAAGACACTTTCGGAGATGGGAAATATGAAATGTATTATGGATCCCTGCAAGCTCTTCAGGTAATTCCAAACGATACGCAACTTCACCAACACGAGCTAAAATTTTAAATGGCCCAATAAACCGAGGATCTAACTTTCCCTGTTTTCGAAACCGAATAATTCCCTTCCATGGTGAAACCTTAAGCATCACCATGTCGCCTTCTTGGAACTCAATCAGTCGCCTACGTTTATCGGCATACGACTTTTGTCTATCTTGAGCCGCTTTCAAATGAGCTCGAATCATATCGATCTTACTATTAGTTTCTAGGACCAAGTCGGTACTCTCGACTTCTCTTTGACCCACTTCACCCTAACAAATCGGAAATTGACACCTACGCCCATAAAGCATCTCATAAGGTGGCATTCCAATACTAGCATGATAACTATTGTTGTACGAGAATTCCATCAAAGGTAAGTGTTCATCCCAACTACCACCGAAGTCGATAATACACGCCCATAACATAACCTCCAATGTTTGATTCGTACGTTCGGTTTAACCGTCCATTTGAGGATGGTACTCCGTACTCATATTCACCCTCGTACCCATGTCTTCATGAAACTTTTTCCAAAATCGAGAAGTAAAACGCGTGTCCCGATCCAAAATGATAGACGCGGGAACACCATGTCTCGATATGACCTCTTTAATAAACATATTCGCAAGTGCCTCCGATGTAATTGCTTCTTTAATAGGAAGAAACAAAGCACTTTTCGTCAATCTATCAACGATCACCCAAATAGTATCAAATTGGGTTCTTGCCATTTTCGTCAACTTGGTAATAAAGTCTATGGTAATATGCTCCCATTTCCACTTCGGGATTTCTAAAGGTTGCAATTTACCATAAGGTTTTTGATGTTCGGCTTTTACTTGCAAACACGTAAAACATTGTTCAACATATTTAACAACATCACGCTTCATTTCGGGCCACCAATACTCTTTCTTCAAATCGAGGTACTTTTTCGTTGCACCCGGATGAATGGAATACTTTAACTTGTGCGCTTCATCAAGAAACACCTTTCGGTAATCCCCCATATTTGGTACCCACACCCTATCTTGAAAGGATAACAACCCGTGAGGGCCTAAATGAATAGACTCCGTTTGTACTACAATTCGTTCTTCATGTTTGTTATTAACAAAAGCTTTAATTTGAATCTCACCGAGCTTAACAAGCAAATCGTTAGTAATTATCATACGTAGCAATCCTAATCGTATCACTGGATGTTGACTCTTTTGACTTAATGCATCCGCGACCACATTCCTTGCCCGGATGATAAAGTATTTCACAATCATAGTCTTTTACCACATCCATCCATCTACGTTGACGATAATTCAAATCTCGTTGATCAAAAAGATGTTTCAAACTCTTGTGATCCGAATAAATCGTACACTTGACACCATACAAGTAATGGCGCCAAATTTTCAATGCATCTACCACCGCCGCCAATTCAAGATCATGAGTCGGGTATCTCTTTTCGTGTTCCTTCAATTGTCGAGAGGCATAAGCGATGAATTTGACTCTTTGCATTAGAACACACCCAATTCCATTTAATGAGGCATCATAATAAACCGTCATATCTTCCACACCTTCCGGCAACACTAAGACCGGAGCTTAACACAATTTCTCTTTTAACAATTGAAAAGCAATTTCTTGCTCGTTCTCCCAATTGAATCTCGCATTCTTCCTTGTCAACTTTGCCAATGGAGAGGAAATTTTAGAAAAGTCTTGGATAAACCGACGTTAATAACCGGCCAATCCGAGAAAACTTCGAATTTCCGTAGGTGTAGTCGGTTGTTCCCAACTCTTTACCGTCTTTGTTCACAATATGGCCAAGGAATTGAACTTCCCTTAGCCAAAATTCACATTTTGAGAATTTAGCATACAACTTCTCCTTCCGTGACGTCTTCAACACTTCGCGCAAATGGTGTTCATGTTCCTTCATACTCTTAGAATATATAAGAATGTTGTCAATGAACATAATTACCAACTTGTCCAACATAGGTTGGCACACTTGGTTCATAAGATCCATGAATGCCACCGGTGCATTCGTAAGACCAAAAGGCATAACTACAAATTCAAAATGCCCATAACGAGTTCGAAAAGCTGTCTTCTCAATATAATCCTCACGGACCCGCATTTGGTGATAACCGGACCGTAAGTCAATTTTTGAGAAATACGTCGCACCTTGGAGTTGATCAAAAAAATCGTCAATCCGAGGCAATGGGTAACGATTCTTGATCGTCACTTTGTTCAACTCTCGATAATCAATGCACATCCGCATACTACCATCCTTCTTCTTCACGAATAAAAAGAGTGCCCCATGATGAAGCACTCGGTCGGATAAAACCCTTTTCAAGTAACTCTTAGGTTTGATTCAACAACTCTTGCATCTCCGTTGGTGCTAAATGATAAGGAGTTTTAGGAATGGGGGTAGCCCCTGGAACCAAATCGATGCGAAATTCAACTTGTCTTTCCGCCGTAACCCCCGGTAACTCGTCTGGAAAAACGTCTTTAAATTCACTAACCACCGGAATTTCACGAATGGATGGTGGCTCTTCACGAGTATCAACCACATGGGCAAGAAAAGCCATGCCACCACTAACAAGGAAACGACGTGCCCGTGCATAAGTGCATAATGGCACAAGTCTCCCCCGTTTCTCACCATGAATAATTAATTCTCCCCCACTTAGGGTCTTCACACGAATAGACTTTTCATGGCATGCAATATCGGCTCTATTACGATCGAGCCAATCCATACCAATGACGATATCAAACTCACCCAAGGTGATCGGAATGAGATCAATTTCAAAGGTTTCGGAACCAAACACAACATTACAATTTTTACAAACATCAACCCCTAGCACCGTCTTACCATCCGCTATTTCGACTTCTACGGGATGACTTAACTTAGCTAGCGGTTATCAAGCTTAGACACAAATCGTGGAGTCACAAACGATAAATTAGCAACGCTATCAAATAGTATCCTTGCTGGATTAGAATTAACCATGAATGTACCTGAGACAACTTCGTTGGATTGTTTAGCTTCATCGTTGGTCATCAAGTAGTTTCTTCCCTTTGCCATACCCGCCGCCCTCTCTTGCCTCTTTACATGATCGCTTCGGAGATCGGGGCACTCTGACTTCCGGTGCCCTTCTTTTTGACAATTAAAACACGTGATTGTATTAGTAGGTGGTTTTGGGCAATCACGAGAGAAGTGACCCTTTTGCCCACAATTGAAACATGTATCATGTGACCACCGGAGACACTTTTATTCACACTACCGACTGATAGTGCTCCAAATGAACATATATTTAAGCACAATATCCTTCCAATATGTAAAGCTTTTAGTTGCAATCGTTCTATTTTTATGTAATATTCGTTTAAATAAATAAGTGCGAAGACAAAAGAAGAAAATGATGATTTAAAGACGCAAATGACCAAAAAGCTCGAATGAACAAGATATAATTCAAGTGGTTCCATTTATTGATAAGAAACGTATAAAAATGACAAGAGTACGAGCCGCGAAATGCAAAGTACACGATATCAACGCGTACGAAAGGACGTTCAAAAATCCGAAACTGAGACATGAACCGAGCATCAACGCGCGAGTCAACGGAGCTAAAATTACAAGTCAACTATGCACAAGAATATAATATAATACATATATAATTAATATAAATTATATATATTATATATATATATATATATATATATATATATATATATATATATATATATATATATATATATATATATATATATATATATATATATATATATATATATATATATATATATTTAAATAAAGCATCGGCAAACTAGAAAACAAAAGCATATGATCTGGATCAGAGGGCCATGCGATCGCATGGCCAAACGGCACAAAATCCATGCGATCGCATGGAGGTCAGAACCTGGCCAAGTGCTATAAAAAGCGACGTTTTTAGCGAATTATGTACACCTTTTATTCTTTCTTTATCTATGTAAACATAATATATATATTTATAATTATAATATTAATTTTAATATTAAGTTAATAATAATTGGGTTACTGTAAGAAATGTTTTACGGGTTTTAAAGTCGGAACTCTGTCCGTGTAACGCTACACAATAAATAATCACTGTAAGCTATGTTCTTCCTTTTTAAATTAATGTATCGTAACTAAGTTATTATTATGCTTATTTGAGCCGAAGTAATCGTGATGTTAGACTAAATATTAAAGACGGGGTTATTGGATTTTGTACCATAATTAATATTTGAACAAAAGACCGACGCTTGTGGGCAATTGACTATGGACTATTAATAGATGGGAGGTATTGTCTAATTGAGTGACAACTCATTGGAGTCTGTCGAACCTATCTTCAAATTAATTAACTTAATAATTAATAATGATTATGGTTGTCCTATTTAGTGACATTCATATGGAATCTATTATAATCATTTAATTAATTATTCGGGTTGGGTAATTGATTATTCAAACTGATCAAGTGGGTAAATTAATATTCATATCTAATCAAAACAGGGGTGGATTACATACAGTGATAACTGGTGTAATTGTTGACAGAAGTGATAACTGCGTCACAGTTTAAATCTTTAAATAGTTGGAATATTTGACTTCGGGTATAAGGGTAATTTGACGAGGACACTCGCACTTTATATTTATGACCGATGGACTGTTATGGACAAAAACCAGATGGACATATTGAATAATCCAGGACAAAGGACAATTAACCCATGGTAACAAATTAAAATCAACACGTCGAACATCATGATTACGGAAGTTTAAATAAGCATAATTCCTTTATTTTATATCTCATCGCACTTTTATTTATCGTCATTTTAATTATCGCACTTTTAATTATCGCACTTTTATTTCTCGTCATTTACTTTACGCTTTAAATTAAGTTATATTTATATTTAATATTTTACATTAGGTTTTAATTGTGACTTAAGACATAAAATCGACAAACCGGTCACTAAACGGTAAAAACCCCCTTTTATAATAATAATAATACTACTTATAAATATATATATATATATATATATATATATATATATATATATATATATATATATATATATATATATATATATATATATATATATATATATATATATATATATATATATATATATATATTTATACAATTAAAATATATATAGCGTTAAACTTAGCCAGCTCCCTGTGGAACGAACCGGACTTACTAAAAACTACACTACTCTACGATTAGGTATACTGTCTATAAGTGTTGTAGCAACGTTTAGCTATATCCATACTATAAATAAATAAAAAACTTGTATCATATTTCGCAGTATTTCATATTAAAAATAAAAGTATATTTCGTACCCCTTCGCTCGCACATCAAGTTTTTGGCACCGCTGCCGGGGACAACGCCAAAGCGAAATGCTATATATATAAAAAAAGGATTTTTATTAAGTTTTAATCTATTTTTGTAAAAATATATTTTAAATATTAAATACAAAAATATAAAACGAAAAGAAAAATATATAGCTATATTTTTAAGTGTTTAAATTAAAAAGTTTATTTTTTTTAGTTATAAAAAGTAATAAGTAATTTATTTTTTTTAGTTTATTTAAATTAATATAAATATTTTTCTATAAATTAAAGTCAGGAAAAAATATAATTAAAATAAGATTGGGCCGTACCTGATCGAAGCCTAAAACTGATATGGAATCCAGGCCCATGCGATCGCATGAGCCGGATACCTTAATTCCATGTGGTCGCATGATTTGTGCTGACAGGAAACGTAGTACGTAATTAATGCTGAGTTAGGATTTTTAGTATTTTAATTATAATTAAGTTAGGGTTTAATTTTAATATTAATTAGTTTAATTAGTTTTAATTTATATTTTGTAATATTAAGTTGTAATATTATTATTAAATATATAGAATAATATTTTATAAAAATAATATTTTTATATAAAATCTTATTTTTATCATTTTTCTTTATTTGGTATCGTTTTTTTTAGTTTATTTCGTAATTTGTATATTTGTCGTTCGTAGTAATTAGTTTTAAGGATAGTTTTTGCCGTAGTATTTCTAGAATTTTAGACTTTGCCGTAAAATCTCTTAAGTACTTTTTCTTTAGATTAAGACTTAGGCGCTTTAGAATTTTACGACATCACTTATCGCTTTAGTTTTAAATAGATTTTAATGCCTAATTAAGTAATTTCCGTTTTCCATTTAGAATTCCTTTTAAGATTTAATACCTTTAGATGCAAGTTTTAATTTTTAGTTTTTAGGCTTTTAAGCTTCGACATTTTTCTTTCTTATTTTTATTTTTCGACGTTTTTCGACGCATTTCTTTTTCTTTTTCTTTTTCTTTTCTACGCTCTAGTTTTTAGTACATAGAATTTTCTTTATTTTCTTTAAACTTCGACGGAAAAATTATTTTAAGCAGTTAAATTGATAGACATCCAAATTTTTTGCTTCGTAGTAATAGTTGGATTTGTTAGTGGCTGAGTTGTGGATTTTCCGACTTAAAGGATCCTGGCTCCCTGCTGCATCTTTTGGCTATTCGAAACGTGGGCAAAAGCAGAAAAGTCTATTAATTTGATAACTTATATAATTTTTATTTTTATAACTAATAGGATATTCAGTGAATGCACCGAGCAAAACGTTCTCCACCTTTCATACGTTCAGCACCTGTAACTCGATCAAGACATCTAGCTAATATTGCCGCTATTGATTTTTCTTTAGAATTATCATCTAGTCGAACAAGTACTCCAATTCAAATTTCCGATAATCCATTTTTTGAACCCGATTTCACTATCGAGAACCCGGAGGATATTCAAGGACAATTTCAAGATCCTGAACCACTAATTATTCCTCCTGAACCACAAACCGTTAAATCAGAATCTTCTAGTGATTCGGATTCAACAATTTCAAATATGGAAATAACGGAACCTCTAAGTATGGAAGATCGAATGAGAGCTACACGCACTGGCCAAGGTCATGCCATTACGCGACCAGACATTAATGCGCCAGATTATGAAATCAAAGGACAAATCCTACACATGGTAACTAATCAATGCCAATATAGTGGTATGCCAAAAGAAGATCCAAACGAACATCTTCGAACCTTTAATAGGATTTGTACTCTATTCAAAATCAGAGAAGTTGAGGATGAACAGATCTATCTCATGTTATTTCCCTGGACTTTAAAGGGAGAAGCCAAAGATTGGTTAGAATCGTTACTTGAAGGGGCGATTGATACATGAGATGTTTTAGTTGAGAAATTTCTTAAAAGATTCTTTCCGGCATCTAAAGCCGTAAGACTTCAAGGAGAAATTGTTACGTTCACACAGAAGCCAAATGAAACTCTATATGAGGCGTGGACAAGATTCGGAAAGTTGTTGAGAGGATGTCCTCAGCACGGTTTAGACACTTATCAAATAGTACAAATATTCTACCAAGGTGTCGACGTTGCTACATGAAAAGACATCGACACAGCAGCTGATGGTTCCATTATGAAGAAAACCGCAACCGAAGCTCACAAAATCATTGATAACACAGCCTCCCACTCGCATGAGTGGCACCAGGAAAAAGATATTTTTCGTTCATCTAAAGCGGCTAGAGCCGATTCTAGCCATGAATTCGATGATGTTTCCGCAAAAATAGATGCTTTCGAGAGACGAATGGAAAAGATGAATAAAGATATTCACGCAGTATGAATCAGTTGTGAGCAATGCGGTGGACCACACTTAACGAAAGATTATCACATTGAGCAAACGATGGAACAACGTGAGAATGTTTCCTACATGAACCAAAGGCCGGGAAATAATTATCAAAATAATTATCAGCAGCCAAGGCCAAATTTTAATCGAAATCAAAACATTCTTTACAATCCAAATGGACCCAACAACAACTCGTACAACCAACAAGGTCCGAATAACCAACCAACTCAAAACAATACTTTCAATCAACAAAAACCTAGCTTGTATAAACCAGCACAACAAACCGAAGAGAAAAAGTCATATCTGGAAGAAATGATGGCAAAGCTAATGGAATCTCAAACACAATTTATTACATCTCAAACCCAAACGAATGAGAGGTTTGATCAGTCATTAAGAACTCAACAAGCTTCCATTTTGAATCTAGAAAAACATGTAGGTACTCTTGCTAGTATGATGAGTGAGAGGGAACAAGGAATGCTACCGAGTAATACTGAAGTAAATCCTTGGAATGAGAATGTTAATATGGTTTCAACGAATTCTGAAAAACCAGCACCAGAAGATGGGAAGGTTTTAGATGTGAGTAACAATGAAGAAGTTACAACACCACCACCACCTGAGTTTGTAAAGCCAGTGGTGGCACCATACAGACCACCCATCCCGTTTCTAAGAAAAGGAGTTGAGTATGAGTAAGTAATAGGTAATAAATTTTGTGATAACTTTGGAAAGAAGAAGAAGAATAAGAAAGTGCAAGAAACAAAAACTGTAGAAGTAAACCCGGTGAAGACAGTTCCACCAAAACTTACACCCAAGTTGGGTGATCCGGGTGAATTTATTGTTCCTTGTCTACTTAGTGATTGTGTCATGTATGATGCACTAGCAGATTTAGGTGCAAGTGTGAGTGTTATGCCTCTTTCATTATTTAAGAGATTAGGTGTAGGTGAGTTAAGTCTAACGGAAATGAGTGTTCGACTCTTTGATCAAACCATTAGGCATCCAGTTGGAATTGCTGACAACCTACCCGTCCAAGTAGGTAATTTAACCTTTCTAGTCGATTTTATTGTCATTGACATAGAAGAGGACTCAAACATTCCTCTAATTTTAGGTCGACCATTTTTAGCGTCCATCAGGGCGTTATTTGATGTAAGAAAGGGTAGAATGACACTTTGTGATGGTGACAAATCAGTCACCTTTGTTATTCGAAAGGCTAAATCTCCACCAACCAAAATCGTTGAACCAACAAAAACGATTGGTAAGAACCATGTTGTTTTACCAACTCCAACGGTAGTGCTTAACAATAATAAAATGCCTAAGTGTGGGGAAGATGAAGTAACACCTAATAATGACCTGATAACAAAGAACCCCGTTGTTGATACGAAATTAAATGACCCCGTTATTAACAGTTCAATGAAGAAACTTATTAAACGGATTCGCGATGCTAGAACCAAGGGGAACTTTAAGTTATGTAACCGTTAGTATCCAATCTATCGCCTAAATAAAAGGCAAAAATAGGTGAATTTGTGGATGTTACACAAGAATCCGACCAACGGCTTAAAGCAAAAGTCACAGATATGCAAGTTGATTATGGTCCAAGAGAAACTGACGATGAAATTAATCATAATTTCGACACCACAGCTACCTAAGTGTGGGGAGATTCAAATGTTCTAAAAAGAAAATGCTGTCTAGAGTTAGTTGTTCTGTTCTCGTGTAGTTCTGAGAATGAAATCCGATTGGTCTTTTCCACTAGCAGACACTAAAGAACTAGTTTTCTCCCCCCATTCTGATTTTTTTGTTTTGTAGGTTTTGTATGAAATTAATACGCTTTTTAAAATTAATCTTTGTGTGAATTTAAAAACAAAATTTACTTTATTTCATTAAGTTTAAAAAAATAATTTCTAAAATTCGTCGTAAGTTAAAGACTAGGTCATAGAACCGAAATTGCTTTACCCGATGGCGGGGCGAAAAATTTTGTTATCATTATTTTTAATTTTATTGATCTAAAGTATACCAAAAAAATAAAAAAAACCCAAAAATCTTTGCTTTTAAAACAATCGCTTTAAAAATGACAAATTTTAAATTTTGTCGAGGGACGGACTAGGTAAACATACCGAAACTACCTAAAGTAAAAGGAAACAAAATTTTAAAAAAAATTATTCATTTAAATTGTTTTAATAAATAAAGGTTTTATAAAAAAAATATAATAAAAATATTATGTATGTTTGTAGTTTATCTTATGTACAAAATAGGGTAAAATAGCACTTTCAAAGACTGGCATTAAAGTTCAGCAAAAGCTACTAATTTTGACGACAAGACGCAAAATATCAAATGTGATATGAAATAATATGTTTGCAAACTCGGTATTTTTAATCACTTTTCTACACTAATCACCCTCATGAATTTATAATTATAGTCTGATTTCATGCAAATGAGGGCATTGCATGATCTCAAGTGGGGGGAAGGATTATAAATTCTCTCGGGTTTACACTTAGTTTAATTGTCAAATTTTGTGAAAATTTGAAAAATTTTCAACTAAATGAATTCAAAATCATGTTTATACATATTTATGAACGATAAAACTAGGTGTTATCGCCGAAATTATTGTAAACTCAGAGATAACATAAATGGAGAAACAACCCAAAACACTTGAATTCATTTAAAATGGAATAGAAGAGAGTAAAAAGGCAAAGAAAAGAATAAATAAAAGCTAAGTGTGGGAAGAATTTACCAATTTCTTTAAAACATATATCACATATTTGGTACAGATTATTGCAGGTATTTTTGCTTTGGACTAAACTAATCAGTTTTACCCGATTTACTGTAATATATTTGAAATAAAGATGGATCTACACGATGAATCAATTCCATCATTAAAGGGAAGTAAAGTCTTCTGAAAAAGAAATTCGCTTCTTGATTTAGGTCAAGAAGTTGTCGTCCAGACCAGCTGTAGGTTGACAAAAAATCTAGAAAAGTCATCTCTAAAATCAGCAGGAAATCCACGGACCTCAGCATCAAACAGGGTCGTCATGTGGTCAGACTTATCCTAACCATGAGAGGATCTGTCTCGTAAAATGGGGAGGGCGCGGTGCAAATTAGCTTGATAAGACTAATGAATCAGACCCCCAGAAAGGATAATCTCCTTAAAGAATAAAAATCAGCACTTAAGCCTGATATTACTCAATCCTTGATATTGACTTTAAAGATTGAGAATTACAAACTCATGGAATTCAATGATATCTAAAATCGAGCTTGAACGAGAAAATATTTTTATTAAATTAAAACCGATTTGTTTTCTGAAAACCTATTTTTAATGCGTTCATTAACATTGAACGTAAAATCCTAAGAATTCACCGAAATTCATTAGGTCACCTGAACCAAATCAGGTGTCAACTGTAAGAATGATGGTTGCATAGCATGGTCGAAGACAGGACCTTGTGCCAGACCGAAAAATTAAAGGGCGATCTTTACTATTGCTCCTACAAAGGATAGTAATTGCATGTGACACGTTTTGGACCATGAACATCTGCATGTCATTAGACATTGCCATAACAGTTGCTTGTTCAATACTTTCCTTTATAACCAGACGGTAGTTTACCGAAAGGTAATATACGGAACAAGTATACTGGACGTGTTGCTTTCCTAATACAAGGTTAGCAAGTGGGTGACACAAAACCTCAAGTTTTGAGTTAAAATTTTAAAATCTGAAACCCACAAAACCCACAAAAACATTTTGCAAACACCGGTGAAGGGTTATTCCGGAAAACTTATCTAGGGTAAAAGCTAGAATGAATTTTCAAAAGATCAAATGTTTTCAAAAAGATCCAATTTCCTTAAAGGATCTAAATTTTTAATAGTCATGAGGGACTGTAAACCACATCATTACTATCATTGTTTATACCACCGTATCAAAATCACTGATGTATAAAGTGTGAGAATAAAAAAAGTGATTCGAGTGAAGTGTGATTTAATTTCAAGTTCTGTATTGCTTGAGGACAAGCAACGTTCAAGTGTGGGGATATTTGATAGTGCTCCAAATGAACATATATTTAGGCACAATATCCTTCCAATATGTAAAGCTTTTAGTTGCAATTGTTCTATTTTTATGTAATATTCGTTTAAATAAATAAGTGCGAAGACAAAAGAAGAAAACGACGATTTAAAGACACAAATGACCAAAAAGCTCAAATGAACAAGATATAATTCTAGTGGTTCCATTTATTGATAAGAAATGTCTAAAAATGACAAGAGTACGAGCCGCGGAACGCAAAGTACACGATATCTACGCGTACGAAAGGACGTTCGAAAATCCGGAACCGAGACATGAACCGAGCATCAACGCGCGAGTCAACGGAGCTAAAATTACAAGTCAACTATGCACAAGAATATAATATAATATATATATATATAATTAATATAAATTATATAAATTATATATATATATATATATATATATATATATATATATATATATATATATATATATATATATATATTTAAATAAAACGTCGGTAAACTAGAAAACAAAAGCATATGAGCTGTATCAGTGGGCCATGCGATCGCATGGCCAGAAGGCACAAAATCCATGCGATCGCATGGAGGTCAGAACCTGGCCAAGTACTATAAAAGACGACGTTTTCAGCGAATTATGTACACCTTTTCTTCTTTCTTTCTCTATGTAAACATAATATATATATTTATAATATTAATTTTAATTTTAATATTAAGTTAATAATAATTGGGTTACTGTATGAAATGTTTTACGGGTTTTAAAGTCGGAACTCTGTCCGTGTAACGCTACGCGATAAATAATCACTGTAAGCTATGTTCTTCCTTTTTAAATTAATGTATCGTAACTAAGTTATTATTATGCTTATTTGAGCCGAAGTAATCGTGATGTTAGACTAAATATTAAAGACGGGGTTACTGGATTTTGTACCATAATTAATGTTTGAACAAAAGCCCGACACTTGTGGGCATTTGACCCATTGGAGTCTGTAGGTATTGTCTAATTGAGTGACAACTCATTGGAGTCTGTCGAACCTATCTTCAAATTAATTAACTTAATAATTAATAATGATTATGGTTGTCCTATTTAGTGACATTCATACGGAATCTATTATAATCATTTAATTAATTATTCGGGTTGGGTAATTGATTATTCAAACTGATCAAGTGGGTAAATTAATATTCATATCTAATCAAAACAGGGGTGGATTACATACAGTGATAACTGGTGTAATTGTTGACAAAAGTGATAACTGCGTCATAGTTTAAATCTTTAATTAGTTGGAATATTTGACTTCGGGTATAAGGGTAATTTGACGAGCACACTCGCACTTTATATTTATGACCGATGGACTGTTATGGTCAAAAATCAGATGGACATATCGAATAATCCAGGACAAAGGACAATTAACCCATGGTAATAAATTAAAATGAACACGTCGAACATCATGATTACAGAAGTTTAAATAAGCATAATTCCTTTATTTTATATCTCATCTCACTTTTATATATCGTCATTTTAATTATCTCACTTTTATTTATCGTCATTTACTTTACGCTTTAAATTAAGTTGTATTTATATTTAATATTTTACATTAGGTTTTAATTGTGACTTAAGACATAAAATCGACAAACCGGTCACTAAACGGTAAAAACGCCCTTTTATAATAATAATAATACTACTTATATATATATATATATATATATATATATATATATATATATATATATATATATATATATATATATATATATATATATATATATATATATTTATACAAATATAGTTTAAAATATATATAGCGTTAAACTTAGCCAGCTCCCTGTGGAATGAACCGGACTTACTAAAAATTACACTACTCTACGATTAGGTACACTGCCTATAAGTGTTGTAGCAACGTTTAGGTATATCTATTCTATAAATAAATAAAAAACTTGTATCATATTTCGCCGTATTTCATATTAAAAATAAAAGTATATTTCGTACCCCTTCGCTCGCACATCACCGACACTTTCGGATGCACCTCTACTTTTCTTGTTTGAATAACTCGTAGCTTCAAACTTTCTTTTGCTCGACCCATAACCTAATGAACTCGGAGTTTGCACTTCAAACCCTTTCACCACCGCCAATAGCTTAGCAAAAGTCTCAACATGACCAATACTAATCTTAACCTTCAAATCGTCTCTAAGGGTCGCATGAAAGTCTTCCATCAATAATTGGTCGTTCCCCATATACTCGGGGCAAAAACGCGCTTTAGCGAGAAAGTTGGTTTTGAGAGTGTTTAGGTCTAAAGACCCTTGAAGCATTTTTCTTAACTCGTTGCGCAATTTAGAAAGATTCGCTTGTGTACAATACTCAAGGAAAAACTCCTTCTTGAACTCTTCCCAAGACAACCCTACAAACGTCGTTTCACCTATCATGGCAAGTTTACCATCAAGCCAATCTTTAGCATTGCCTCTCATCAAACTAGTGGCAAGCCTTGTTTTCTTTTCGAGTGGGCATTCGCTAGTACGAAAGCAACCCTCAACATGGGAGATCCAAGCCGTACTTTTTATGGGATCGGGATCCCCGTAAAAGAGAGGAGGCTTAGTTGCCATAAAGTTTTTGTAGCTAAAAACCATCTCGCCCCCATTTTGAGGTCTAGGAAACCTCCTTTCAACTTCTTCTTTCACAGCGTCGGCCATTTGTTCCCGAATTAAATCGACAATATGTTCCGAAACCGACTCTTCAAGTATTTGCTTAACCTTTAGAGATTATACCGAGACGTAGTTCTCTAGAGCGGCCTCTATTTTGGTAGTCATTTCATCTTCCTCTACATGAGAGGGACCACCACCGTTATTTGTATCCGTTCCATTTCTCGTCTTTATTCTAAAAATTGAAATGGATTAGAGGTCACGTCAAAACAACAAGGATATATATATGTATATATATATATATATATATATATATATATATATATATATATATATATACATATGACCGCACGCACACCACACCTAGCTCAATACTTGTCGCACGTCCTTGCTTGACTTGACTTGCAACCGTAATAGTGGTCGCGGCTCACTATTACGCTCGCATGTCGTGCCATGCTCAAACGTATCACAACCATTTTGCTCGATGTTCAAAACAATACGCATGATTAGTAACATCATAACATAGCAAAGTTAGTCCACCTATGCACCAAGGCACTAATCAAAACCCATACCGACCCGTAGTCCTCCAAGTCCCGCATATAACTCAACAATACAAAAGTCTAAGTCTAAGCGCCTATCTCAAGTAACCAAAATTTCTTAGACCATGCTCTGATACCACTTGTAACGACCCAACCCGTTAACCAACCAAAAACGCACCATAAAAAAAAAATTTCAAACAGTTCTGCCCGGACTGGGTGCGCGGCGCGCAGCCCAGTCTGTGCGTGGTGCGCAGAAAGGCTGACAGCCTGCTGTCCAATTTTCGTGATTTTCGTTTAAAGATCTCCCACTTCCCGGCACTTTTAGAAGAAACGCTTTTTACAACATGTTATATTAAGTAAAACAAACACATTCCAATAATAAAACGAGTTTTACAACACGGGGTCTACATACTCCCAAAATACCCTTAAGTACGAAGTACGAGTTTCGACCACAAAAGTTTAATTTCCAAACGACACTTAAAGCATGGTGTTTGGGGTTAAAATACCCATATCTTGGTCGAACTTCCAAAAAAGCTAAAACCCCCGTGAGCCATTAATCCAAGCGAATACATTTGCCCTTATCCAAGCCGGAGCCTAAAAAGGTAAACAACGAGAGGGTAAGCTAACACTTAGTGAATGCAATAATTATACACATACACATATAATATACCTACTTGCAATCACTTACACAAATACCTCATACACGCTAGCAATTTATAGCATACCATCGCAAGTATAATGCTAAAACCTTCAAGACCACAAGCTAGCACAACAATAGCATATATAACTCGAATAATATAATATGCTACACTACAACACGTAACCATGGTTAACCAATAGTACAAGGAAATGGTACTTCGAATTTCCCATCGGTGTTCCTAACAACCGTTAGTGTACAACGAAATATATCACTAACCCCTGGGTGGTATCGATCGCCCGAACTTAAATCCCACCCGCTACGTAAAATGTGGTATCGTTCGCCCGAACTTAAGTCCCACACTTTACGCCCGCACATAATGATATGGTATCGATCGCCCGAACTTTAAACCCATATCATATAATAACCCAATGTGGTATCGATCGCCTGAACTTAAATCCCACATCGAATTTCGTACAAGTAAATACATTATATACACATGTATAATCATTCCACTCACCTTATCGTCTTGGCGAGATTTTCAACAACAACTTGTAACCTTCAAAGTGAGTCACCTAATACAATTAATTCCCAATTAATTCACATAACAAGTTAGACCATCCACCAACTAGCCCCACTAGTGCATTTATGACCCAAAAGAGTATTTATGACCCATTTGCACTAGAATCACACCATCAAGGTCCAAATCCCCAACCAATCACTAAAAGCTAGTGATTAAGGTTCTAAGGCTCTCATCAATACATATCTAGGGTGTTTTCATACTCAATTTATCCCGCTAGGTCAAACTTGCCCATTTGACCCATTTCAAGTCAACCATGAACCCTAGAAACACTTTTCACTAACAACACAAGTGAGCTAGTGATTAACTAACCATTTAAGACTCATTAACACCATTTATTACTTTGAAACCCTAGGTTAGTCATCCTTGAGTCCTCATGACTCAATCTTACCCAAAAATCCCAATTTTTTCAACAAGTAGGTTTTATGTTTATCTCTAACCCAAAACCCTAGCCCTTAAACAAATTAAACTAAGAAAATCAAGATTAGGACTTACCACCACAATCAAAACGTAGCAAGTGAGGAGATGAACAACTAAGACCCGAAACAAGCTTCTTCTTCTTTTGGTTGAGCTTTCTCACACTAGAAATCTCTCTCTCTCTCTCTCTTTAAAATTAAAGTGGAAAGGATGAGGTAGTTGGAAGTGAAGTAATGACACCCCAAGATCTGATCTAATGGTTTTAAACTCGTCCACAAGTGAAATTACCATAAAGCACTTCTAAATTATCCATTTAAAAGAAACGAAATCTACCAGATGGAAACGTGCGCGGCGCGCTCCCTTCCATGTGCGCGGCGCGCACAATGGTCTGAACGGTTTCTGATCGCAGTTTAATTACACACTGCTTCCCATACTTCAAGTACCTTATTTACACTTTTGTACACTAAATATTAGGGTGTTACAGTTCTGTCTTAATAATTTTGTTGTTTCAGTATTGTTCGATACTAGTGTATATATGAGCTTTTTACCTAAGGACTTTAGTTTTTTGATTATTAAGTCATCAAAAACCATAGATGTTAAATATTCTATACAACATATCAATGGAAAACTGATGAAGGTAAATAAGATAATTCGAGGTTTTACCTTAACTTTAATGGGTATGTCACTTGCAGTTGACCTATTGCCAGTTGAACTAGAATGTTGTGACAAGGAGATTAGAAATGGATTGGTTATCCATGAAAAAATCGGAGATTATTTGCGTTGAAAAGTTCATTTGAATCCCTCTTGTAAATGGTAAACCTTTGGTAGTTTACAGTAAAGTGGCTGATAGCTAAACCTTATTTCGAACATAAAGGCACATAAATGTCTAAGGAAAGCATACCGTTCTATTTTATCCCACATAAAAGATATTGAGTCGGTAGAAAGACTTGAGGACATACCGATAGTCAGGGATTTTCCCGAGTTTTCTCTGAAGACTTACCTGGTTAACCACCACAGAGACTGATGTAATTTCAATTTGATTTAGTGCCAGGAGCTGCATCAGTGGCCCGATCACCTTATAAATTGGCACCTTCAGAATTACAGGAGTTTACATGCTTTACCCTTTATTGACCTGTAGAGTTTCAAATTTATTTGGTGCTGGGAACAGCACCAGTCGCCCATTCACGTTACATAATTGCTTCCTTTCATAATTGCAAGGATTTATTCAACCTAGTTCATCTCTTTGGGAAGCTCTAGTTTTGTTTGTTAAGAAGACTGGGCATTGACTATAGAGAGTCGAATAAGTTAAGAATAAAGAAACAATACCCTCTCCCAAAAATGATGTCTTTTTCGGTCAATTACAAGGATATTGTGTTTACTCAAAAATAGACATGAGATCAGGTTATCACCAACTGAGTGTAAAGGAAGATGATATTCCTAAGATGACATTTAAAACACGCCATGGTAATTACGATAATTTGTTATATTCACGGACATTCATGAGTATATTCACAGACATTATTAATCGAGTGTGCAGACCATATTTAGACAAGTTTGTTATTGTCTCCATCGATGATATATTAATTTACTTTAAGAGTAAGGAGCAGCACGCACAACATTTGTAAACAATCTTGAAGTTGATCAAGGATGAGTAATGGTATGCAAAATTTTCTATGTGTGATTTTTTGGCTCCATATGATATAATTCTTAGGACATGTTGTCGACAGTCAGGGTATTCATGTCGGCCCGACTAAATTAGAAGCTATTAAGAATTGGAAAGTGCCTAAGACTTCAATGAAAATCTGCAATTTTTAGGTCTTGCTGGTTATTATCAAAGGTACATTTTAGATTTTTCAAAGATAAACAGCATTGACACACAAGTGTAAGAAATATGAGTGGTCAAAAGAGCAAGAGTCTGTATTCTAGTTATTGAAGTAGAAACTGATCACTGCACCTATCGTAGCATTACTGTAAGGTAGTGATGATTTTTTAGTCTTTGTGATGCTTCGGGTCTAAGACTTGGTTGCGTGTTGATGCAACCGAATAAAGTCATTACTTATACCTCGCGACGGTTGAATATTCATGAATAGAATTATACGATACATGACTTGAAATTTGGAGCTGTGGTGTTCTCTTTAAAAACGCATAGACAGTATCTTTATGGGACTAAATGTACAGTTTATGCTGATCACAAAAGTCTTCATCACATTTTACACCAAAAGAAGCTAAACATGAGGCAAAGATGTTCGGTTGAAATATTGAACGATCATGTTTGCAAGATCTGTTACCATTCACGAAAGTCAAATGTGGTCTTCGATTCCATAAGTAAGAAGGAAAGAGTTAAACCTCTCAGACTCTGTGAATTGAATATAACTATCTGTACGAATCTCGCTTCACAGATTCGTAATGCACAACTAGAAGCTCTAAAGGATCACTTCGGGATTTCAACTTTGAAGTTCCTCAAGGAAGGACAAAAAGTTCAAGGAATCTTTTACATATCATTAGTGTTGGCTAGGACCTATTTCTGGACACTATGACTTATACTGTACAAGTTTTTCTCATCTCAGCTTCCTTATTTCTCTTGGGGCTACAACAAAAATCTGAACTATGAAGTGGAGGAGCGTTACCCACCCTAGTAATAGTTTACCTTTCTAATGTTCTGCCTTGATGAGTGGTAGAAGTATCTGAATTAGGATATCACTACTGGCGCTGACTGCACAGGAACGCCGCTTCCACCCACTTTATTTTTGCACCATAAAAACTATAGGTTTGCTTCTTTCAATGACCAGAATACCTTACCCCAAAATTCACCATTCGGCTTTCGAGCCTACGCTTGATTTACGCAATCAATGAGGATGCCTAAGTCAGTCTTTCTTTTCTTTTTCAATGATCTAGTACTTGGTCCTTCACCTTTATTAGAAGGACTTACTCCCAGTCTTATGTTTAAATCTAAGGCCCCTAAAACCCACGGTTTCTTGGGTGCCGAGATTCGGTAATTTAACAAAACTAGTACTATATGACGTAAACAAGACTAGATATTCAATTCATCCGGGATCCAAAAAAATGTATCACGATCTCAAAGGGTTTCATTGGTGGCTTAACTTTTGAAGGTAGATGTTGCCACATATATTGGGAAGTGTTTGACTTGTGCCAAAGTCAAAACTGAGAACTGGAAGCCATCATGATTATTACAACAGCCTGAAATTTCCCTATGGAAATGGGAGCGAATGATGATGAATTTCATCACCAAGTTTCCAAGGATTACAAGCAGTCAAGACACCATTTGGGTGATAGTTGATCATCTTACTAAGTCAACTCACTTTTTGACCATCAAGGAATCTGAAAAGAAGGAGAAGATGGCACACGTATACCTAAAGGAAGTTATGTCTAGGCATGGAGTGCATGTTTCTTTTATCTTCGGTCGTGATTGTAGGTTTACACCAAGATTTTTGAAAATATTTATATAAGGCATTAGGTACTCGATTAGACACGAGTACCGTCTATCATCCACAGCAGATGGTCAGAATAAAGGACCATACAGACTTTAGAGGACATGCTTCGTGACTAAATTATCAGTTTCGAAAAAATGAGGAAAGTTAAGGCTGGGATACGTTGGACCCCTTGAGATAACAAAAAGGATTGGTCCACTTGCTTATCATTTAAAACTTAGTGGTATCCATGATATTTTTCATGTATCGAATTTGAATAGGTGTTTAGGCGATTAGAATCTCATTATTCATTCTTAGGAAGTTTGCGTTGACGATAGATTGCATTTTATCGAGGAATCTATTGAATTCATGGACCGTGAGGTTAAGAGATTGAGACAAAGTCAAATACCTATTTTTTGGGTATATTGGAACACATGTCGAGATCCAGAATCTGCGTGGGAGTACAAAGTGGAAATGGAAGGGTATACAGAGAGAATTCTCACTATAAAACTGTGTATGTATGTGTGTATGTGTGTGTATGAAATCTACTGACCGTCGAATCAATTTATAGGCTAAGTGAGTCGCCAGTGAAAATGCCTGGGTCACCAGTTATAAGTCTTGGGTAACCATTTGTGGCTCCTGGGTCACCATTTTGGTAGCCTGGGTTGCCAGTTGCTAACCACAAGTCGCTAGTTGTTAATCACTAGTCGCTAGTTGAAAACCTATGGGTCGCCAAAAGCTAACCCTTTTTTACCAGTTGCTAATCTTGGGTCGCCCTTTGGAGACCCTAGGTCTCCAATTGAAGGACTTGGGTCTCCCGTTTGGTGGCTTGGGTCGTCAGTTATAGTAACCGAGTCGACAGTTCAAGTAACCGAGTCGACAGTTTGAGTAATCAGGTCATCAGTTTAAGTAACTAAGTTGCCATTTATGATAACAGGTTCACCATTTTCATCATTTTCTCTCTCTGGGTCACCACTTTGGGGCTCTGGATCTCCACTTTGGATGTCTGGTTCGCCAGTTGTCATTTGGTGGGTTTTACGGATACTTGCTAATTGCTGCAGTCTTCAGGTGTTAACCGGCACTTGTCTTTTAGTACATGCATCATCTTTGAGTCTCTTAGACTTCCCCATGTTGTTACATAAGTCTCTAAATCAATCATTGTGGTTGTATTTTAATTTCAGAGTCATTAGGGTTAATTGTGTGTTTTTTCAGTGTGTGTTTCGGGTGTAAGTCTTGCATCTTCTTAATCTTTGCACATGTATCTTGGAGGCCTCTATATTCTTGATATATCTTCAATATGACTTCTTAATTGAGTGCTTCCAAGGCCTTATAGTCTTCTTTAGCTCCGGATTTGATCTTCCCTACTGAATCATGAATCAGGGTTTCGGAAACCCTAATTGCTGCTTTTCCATTATTTCTTCCGTTAAGCTATGTGGATCAATAATCTAAGGTTTCTTCTTTAATTTAATGAGTACTTTGGTCCCTATAGTTTAATTAGGTAAGATCTACCTCTTGCGGATAAAATACACCGAAAAATCGATTAAAACCCCTAAATTTGAACAAGTTCTAGACTTTTCAGCATTTTACACCCTTAATAACAAATGTTACGGATTTTTTCATGTTTAAAGCATATTTTGTTAATATCAGGGTCAAAATATGGGCGATATCACTAGTAAAAACATGACTTTTTGAGTGATATCACATATGTAAGAACTGAGCCAAATCATGTTGATACCATTTGTTATTTGTTCCTTGAGATTCTACCAAGTAAGGCTCTTCTTTAGGTTCTACTTAGGAGCAACCATAGGTTCTAGCTTATGTTCAGTAGCCTTTTGATTTAGTAATTTTTACCTAGAAGTTCTTATCTTTCGTTCGATAGAATATATCTTAGAAAATAATTTAGAACTAAGATCGTTAAGTTCATGTGCTAGATCTTCACAAAATGTAACACGAGTAGCAGCTACATCATTTAGAATATTAGAGGTAGATGGCAAATCAAGTTGAACGTGTTTATCACATATAGAATCAGCTTCAATTATCTCAGTTATAGTGATTTGTTTAACAGGGTCACCAAAAATTTCTCTTTCCAACATGCGAATGTATTTCTCAAGCATAAGTGATGGAATGTAAAGTAATTTGTGATGATGAACATAATCTTGATCAAATTTCATAGATTCCTTCATTTTAACTAATTCTTTCAAAAATGTTAGATTATTTTTACCATACTTAGCATTTATTTTCTCATACAATAAGTTGATTTCAGCAATCTTTCTTAGAATTACACACATCAATTATATCATCAATATCAGAATCAGATGAATGTAGAAAATGCATTGGTAAACCAACATTCAGATAATCTCCATCATATAAAGTTAGAGCGGATTTCAACATAACCGTTAGTGTCTCGGAATCTCAAAACCCAACCCCTATTTATCACTATATATTCTTTGGTTTATTCATGAAAATTGATTGTTTTGAAATGTTTGTCTCATTAACTACTTTTTCCTGCTCAATTTTGTTATGTTCTTCTTCGTAGGAAATAAGTTGAGATCTCATTTGAGAACATCAGGACTAAATAACCTAATCTGATTCTCTTTAGTAACTAGCTCATCTTCCAAAAAATTGATTTTCTTTTCAAGTGATCTCTTGGTGTCAAATTCATCCTCGTAGAGTTGAAATTCTCTTTCAAGAAATTCAATTTTTTCTTGAATACACTCATACTTCATCCGGAAATTTGTTCTTTCAATTCTAAACGTTTTGATGGTTTTCTCCAACTCATCTAACTTAGTGATTTTAATTTTGAGTTGAACCTTGAGTTGGTATGAATCAGAATATTATGAATGCTTAGTTTATTTTTCCTTAAGTTTGAGTTTATCTTTAAAGTTCTGTTTTCGGTTTTTAAACCTTTTACTTCTTTGAACATTTAGACTAGGTTCTTCATCATTTCGTTTTGCATCGCAATAATTTCAGGAGTTATATTTTGAGAATTCGAGTGAGTGTGTACCTCTTAATTCTCAAATAAAGGTGAGACTGAATTAAATTAAGATTCTTCTTTGGCCTTAATAAGCTTGGTCATCGGCAATGTTAGCATGCTCCTCTTCAAATTCCTATTCATCAGCCCAAGAATACCATGAATCATCAGCAGTTGATAGTTCCTTCCTTTCTCAGTAACCCTAGCAAACAACATCTTCCATTTGTAGTAGGTGGAATCCTTCTACTTTGGCACTTTGCATTCTTTTGAGAAGTGACCCGGTTTACCACAATTAAAACAGAGATTCTCTTCCTTCTTTGCTTATGGAGCTTCATACTTCTTCTTAGGAACCTCAGGAGTCTTGTAGTAAGAAAAGCTTGATGAACTCTTATTCTTGTTAGACTTTTCTTTGAATCTGGTTTTGTTGAGCTGCTTAGTGAACATTGCAACTGACTTTATCAAAGCTTTATGAGTTTCATCCTCATCAGAATCTTCAGTATCAGATTGAACAGGAGCTTTTGTCGAAAAGCTCTTAGAAGACTTATTATGATAGCCTTTATGTTTTGCAACCAAGACAAGTATATCACTGCTAGGCAGAACATCTTTTCTTTCAGTTTGAATTCTGGAAACCTCAGGTTGATATATCATCAGAGTACCAACAAGCTCATGTATAGTCATTTTTTTGATCTCTTTGTAAGTTTGAACAATAATTCTAAAAGAAGAACAATCTGCATTCAGCATTTTCATGAACTTCATGTTAATTTCAGCATTTCCCTTCTCCAAGCCACTCTTGTCAAGTTTATTTAGAAATCCACTAAACCTTTTGTAAGTGTCTTTGAGAAATTCATCCTTTTCCTATTTGAAATCTTCATACATAGAAAGAGTGTTGTTCATTTTGCTAATATCTGACATGTTATATCCCTCTTGCCATCTCTTGATTTCATCTCAAATGGCCTTGGCTGTCTTACAACTATCAACATGCTTGTACAAATCATATGGAATCGCCTGCATTGTGATGTTCTTTACTTCAACATCACCAAAAGCACGTTCACGATTGACACCAGTTAGTATTTGAGAACAGCACCAGTTAGTATTTGAGAACAACACCAATTTTCGTATGTTTGATCTCAATTGGGACATCATCAATAGATTCCCAAATATACTTTTCTTTCTCACCCGTATAATCAATGAATTGAGTGACTCGTTCATTCCATTGATAGTATTGACCTTCGAAGAGAACCGGTGGCTTACTATCAGACCCAATGATAAGAACATCTTGAGTTGTCATTGTGATGTGTGAAAAATAGACACCTTCAAAATTCTGTCAAAGTATCTGAAAATGGACAGTGTCAGATCTGGAAAAACCCTAAACTGACAATGAAACATGAACAGTTGATCAAAAGTGGACTAGTGTCAAAAAATGACAGGGAAACACGGACAGTTTGAACAAAAAGCGGACAGTTTCCAGTAAACGGATGGAATCTCAAATATGGCACCCCAAACGAACAGAAGAAGATCCTTAATTCAAGTGTCAAAAATGAAAACTTAAATCAGTCAAAATATCAAGTATCAAGAATAAAGGCGGACAATGTCAGTAAACGGCCAGATTGAAGATTCAATCTAATTTAGGTATGTAATCGGAGATGCATCTTCAAGACGGACAGAAACCTGCAAGAACAAGTTAGTAATTCAAAAATATATACAAAGAACTTTTACAAGTGTCCGTAAACTTATTCAAGAAAATAAACGGTCACTGATGTCCGTTTATCTAAATCTGTCAACTCCAATGACTGAGAATCTAAAAATAGCCAGTAACAATCACCTTTGTAACCTAAAATGAACTCAAACATAGTATTAGAACATCAATGTTGATGAACAAAATCAGACATGATGATAAACGGACGGCAGTTACTTGTCCGTTTAGAGATGAAAACTCCAATTCTGAATCAAACACTGAAATTACACCGTCAAATTGATGTTTATACTTTTCACGAACACTTCTAAGAAATCCTTAATCCAAGAAAAGTAGAATTAAGTGAGAACTCGATCAAACTCTGAAAAATAGCTTCGAACTCATACTATTCGCCAAAATCGTCAAATTCATAGTGAGCAGTTGTAGAATTTCTCTCAAACCAATTGCAATCTATTCGTTGTATCTATAAACACCTTCGACTTGAAATTCAATCAATTCTAAACGTCAGAATTGAAAATCAAGTTATCTGTAAATGATCAGCAGTAAACGAACGAACTTAGAACTTCAAAATCAGCTCTAATTTTGTAATCTGGATCGATCTAACTTATGCAGATCACTACTATAAGCTCTGATATCAATTTTTAGGTCCTGATTACGTGTTTAAAAGTTGAAATAGGAGGATTGTCAAGTGTAGATCAAACACGGACAGGTAAATGGACAGAAGAATGAAAATGGAGAGAGAGAAAACAATTATTTCCACACCATCTTAAACTCGTATGAAGTACAATGGCTATGTGACTAGGATACTTAGGTGGAATATATAGCCCCCGTCTAAACCCCTATAACATTTTGAGTTTCTCACAACTTACACTACAAAATTAGAACTTAGGGTTCTAACATATACAATGCTAAGTCATGCGTAAACAAAAATAATAATATGATAGATATCCAAAACGTTCAAAAAGAACATTAAAAATGATTACAATGTCATATTCAGCATCTAGAGACCTTCAATGGCAAAATATTTGCAGAGACTTTCTCGTTAGGCAGTTTAGGGTGACTTGAGATTTTCAGCTAGGTCTAAAACTGAAAATTACTTGTCGTCAAATGCTACTCCATTTGGCGGAACATATTAATGAGTTAAAATGCCCGAATCGGATGATTATTTATGCGGTGTCGTTAGGTCGCAAAACGTCAATTCAGGATATCAACAGAAGAAGTTGATTGTTTAATTTATATATACTGAGACAAAATCTATTATTCCTTCCTATGGGTTAGTAAGAGAAAATATGACCTAGGGTCGTTCCTTGAGTGATCGAATTTGAAACGGAGCTTATTCAGATAATTTAGTAATTAAGATTGGGTTTGTACACAATTTAGTATCCAAGACTAGTGGCCAGGTACACCTTGTGTGGAGAGGCAGGATCCTTTTGGTCCCAATAAGTTGGCGACTGTTCGAAAAATCCAACAACCAAGTCCAACCGGTTTATTCTAGACACCACTTTATCCGGAATATCAAATTATGTAAAGGAAATAGTTAGGTTGATTTGATTTATAATTGTATTTAAAATATTAAAGCAATATAATTAAAATAAGCTAGCTAGCATGCAACAGCTAAGGACATAGAATACGTGGTTCACCATGATTTAAGATAATGTAGTGTCGGGATGATTGCGAGACACTCATTGGTTAGATATACGTTGGTGTAAACACTAGATTCCCTAGTAATTGATTTCTCGATTAGCATGTCACGAGGAACTAGGCTATCGTAATTATGATCGGATGGACTGTGCTCGACTCCCGACGCTTTATCTGGTTTAAGGATATAAGCAGCCCATCTTGGATGCAATGCATACTTTGGGCGCATGAATAAAGTAACATATCCTTATATAGATAATATCCAACCTTTCTTGACACCTTAGTGTATCACCCAAGTGCGTGGCTATGATTGTATTTCGAATTCCTTTCTGTCAATGGTTTGGTAAAATCTAAGGGTTTGTAGACAAATTAGAACATCTGATAGTTCTCAGTCATCCTTAAATATTTATAAGCTTATTTTGTATTGTAGTGCGTTAAACTCCCATTTATGACTTAAACCAGCCCTTACTTAAATCTACCCAATAAATTCCTTAGTTATCCACCATGTACTAGACTTATAGTGGTTCCATAGCTTCTAACCTTGGCCATGCTCACGTGGTCCTACAGTACGTCAAAACTGTACTCTACTGTAGCAACAGTTTTTCCTCGAGTCTTATACTCTTGACCAATATCTTGATCTGGTCTTACGGTAATTCCCCATGTATTTTATAGTATTTCCGATGGGTTCAAACCTTGACCAATGTATAAACACAGATAATTAATTACCTCATAGTTGTCGACTTTATAAAAGGTTTTAATCACGTTTATTGGTGGAAGGATGATAATTACGAGGTTTAATTTCATAGACAGAAAGTGAGTACGAAACGATAATCATCCCTAACTAACATTATTAAATCATGGCAAACAATTAAGCAATTACTCACACATCATGGCAACAAGCATTTCTAATATTAATAAATCACAACCATCGAACAACAATATTATAATAAATTAATAAAAGAAAGGATATATGTTACCGAATAATGTTGGCAGAATTACACTTGTATTTCTTCATAATATCCATAGCGTTACAATACATGAAAGCTTCTACTACTAACTACATACTATTCTATTAATCACTAGAGAGTGACAATATAGAGATAATTTTTTTTCCTAATCTCTGTACTTTTCTCTCTCTGGAATCTAGAGAGAGAAAATAGAGAGAGAACTAATCTCCTACTGATCACTAGAGAGCGACAATAGAGAGATATTTAGAGAGGGAAGTGAAGTACGTGTGTGTTCAAATAGTGGGATGAGCCACCTATCTATAGGAAAGCTTGATGGCAAAGTTGTAAATAAATGGCTGAAAAACCTCTGGCAAGTGGGATGGCAGGTGGTATGCATAGGGGGTATGTCTAAACCCCTGGAAAGTAGGATGGTAGGTGGTACGGCAGGTAGGATTTTCGTTGAAAATATGGTTGGCAAACGGCTGGCAGGCCGTTTGGCAAGCCGTTTGCTGGGCCCGTTTGACCAGTCAGCCGGTTTACCATGCCCATTTACCTTGGGCATGTGGCAGGCCATTTGCCATACTTGCAAGCCATTTAGTAGCCCGTTTAGCAAGCCGTTTTTCTTGCTGATTCGCTGGATCGTAACTTGATTTCTTGTCTTTCACCGTTTTTGCTCTAAAATCTTTGTTTTAGCTCCGTTTTTGACGATTCTTGAGCCCACAAGTTTGTAATTGAATATCCTACAACATGAGATTAAGTAAATAAACTTTTTAAAAAATTATAAAATAATTTATCTAAACGCAAGTTAATCGTTTTAGCCGGTTGTGCTCGTTTTTCCTCGTTTTTCATTCGTTTTTAGTGATTCTTGAAACATAGCATTTGTAATGACATAATCTACCAAATGAAGCAAATAAATGCTTACTTAGATGATAAATCCAATTACTTTATCATAAATAGGACTAATATTGGGGGTAAAAATGTGACTTTTTAGCCGATATCAAATATCTCAAACTTAGACTTTGCTTGTCATCAAGCAAACCTTTCTTTTATTTTGAGTTCAAGAATGCTTCTGAGGTTTTCTTTCTATTATTCAAGTGGCTTGTTATTTATTATAAGAGCAAAATCACACAAACCGTCTTCTAAAAGGGTATAGACTATCTCTGCAAGCATGAAGGGAGGTTACGTGACTTTGGCTTCCTTACACGGGTCACTCAAATCACTTAAGTGTTTGGGGTTCCCTATCAATCTATGAATTGAATTCGCTCATAACTAGTCATGTTGCAAGTATTGTCATAGGCTTGACCAAGAATCAAATCTCTACCGGTTAGATAAGGACGGCATTGATCTTCTTCCTATAATTCTTTCAAGAGGAAGAACGGGTTTAAAGGTTTATTTTTAGATAAAAGCGAAGGTTTTGATATGGCGAAAAGGGTGATTTTCAAATCATTGAAATTTAGAGAGATTCGATAGATTTCGGTTTCATGAGGATATACTTTTTCTAGGAAAGATGATACTCTATTTTTGTTGAAGAGTTCCTTTAGAGGGTGCTGATCTTCAGTGAAGACTTTGCTTCTTTTCTGCAATCCTTCTGGGTCACAATCTTCATTTTCTTGGGGATCTATGCTTTTATTCAAAGACTTTTCTCTTCTTTATTTTTGATACTTTTCTCAACAAATTTTTTTTTTCATATCTCATCTTCATAACTTTGTCTATTTCTTCTTTTGCCCAGAGAGAAAGGTATTTCACCAGAAATAGATCTTTTATAACCTATCAAAAACAGTATGGAATTTCAGAATTTTTCGACAAGTGTTTGAAGTAAACTTGGTCGATCTGTCTCCTTGAATTTCTAGATTTTGAAAATGAGAAAGAAAAGCGGGTGGAAAGGGTAACGTATTTGATAGTTAATTTGGGTAAGTATTTTCTGATTCATCAACTCTTTGACGTGAGTTGGTCGGTTTAAATGCGTGGAGTGGAAACGGAAACGGATGGTTTTTGTCTTCTCTATTCAGAATGATTTCGGAAGGAGTATCGCACCTACATCACGTATGGCGCTTACTAACCATTGGCCTCGAAATGTATGTCAACGTCAAGTTCTAACTCTAAATGCTAACATCGGCACTCTCAACGGAAAAGATAGTGAAGCATTAAAAATGAATGCTTATTGGGCCATTTTTGGGTGCCTCACAACAAATATATTGGGTCGATAATGCCTAGTCATGCAATGCTCTTTTAGAGAATCGGTTCATCCTTAAGAAGATTTATGTCCTCATTTATCTTAATTTTAGAACAAACAAGCTTGATTTTCGAAAGTACTTTTTCAGAAAGTATCATTTAGTCAAAATTTTTGAAAAATTTACGTTGAGGACAAAGAATCTAAATAGTAGGTATACTTAAAAATCTTAGTAAAATTTTTAAGTTAAGAACATTTTCCGAGCATCTCATAGCTAATTACGGTGTACTACACCGCTATGCCACACTTAGAGGAACATTGTCCCTAATGTTCATTCTTAGATTTTAGGGAGCTAAAATCCCACACTTAGAGCCTGAACATGTCGGAAAATGTATCTAAGCTCAATATTGGGTTGGAATCCCACACTTAGTGATAAGCTTAGGATAGGGTATAGTTTAAGCATTTAATGAAGCAAAATAAACAAATGAAGAGAAAGAAACGAATTACTCTCCTTGGGTGCGGTTGTGAGCTGAGGATCTGAAAGTAGAATGAGTCGGAACCATCTTCTACTGGATTCGAATCGGTCTTCTTGAAGTGTACTCTAGCTCATTAGGGCGTTCTCATCCTCCATACAACATCTACCAATACTTGAAATGAAATAATCAACGAGTTTCCTTGTTGTTTCATCATTATTCAAAAAGTCTCCACCATAGGCATCAATAACTGTCTATTACTTGTAAAAAAGGAAAAGATCAAACCTAGACAAGTGATTAAGCTTTAGGCCATAGACTCACTGATTTGCGTTTTGATGAAAAGGTTATTTGAAAACTTGTGAGTTTCAAAATTAGGTTTTTGAAAATTCAACAAATCAGTGTATGACTAAAAAGCTTAATCCCACACTTAAAGTGTTGACTGCCTTTGATTTTAAGACTTCTGAAATAATGTAGCAAATAGCGCATTTAAGCTCAAGACAAGTCCTAAGAAACGTTGAAAACTTTATTTTAAGTTTCACTTCTCACTTATTAACCTAATTATCCTAATCTAACTACTACTAAAGCTATAGAAAAATAAACACATGGGTTGCCTCCCAAGAAGCGCTTGTTTTTGTTCGAGTTACGAGCCTGACTCTAGCCTTATTTCTCAGGAAATCTAGGCGGCTCCCTTGCATCCATCAGTGGACACAAGAGGTAATATTGGAACATACCGACGAGATTGAAGCAGACATAGAATAAGGTATTTCCAATGAGAGGACATAGAATGCTTTGTTTAACTTGAGGCATAACAAAGCTATCAACTTCTTTTACCTCCTTGATTTGTGCGGGTTGGTCAAACGGGTCCTCATCACTCCATGGTATGTATGTCATTATGTATTTGAGTGATGGTTTATAGCGTAGCCCTAAAACAAAACCCGTCTTTTTTCTTTGTGACTTCAGGTTGGTCGTAATGTTGTACTCTAAGGATGGAGATGGGACGATGTCCATTGACGTCTCCAATATGGTAGCAAAATTAACCACTACTTCGGCGCTAGAATCCTGCATCTCTTTCTTCTCATCCGGGCTTTCCATTTCAATTTCTTCATCCACCTCCTCGTCACTCTGGTTGGGAGATTCAAGAATAATTGGTTCAGAGAGTTCTTCTAGAACGAAATCCTCTCCAGTCACTAAAAGATCAAAATAAGGTGGGAGTGAAGATCGGGTTGGTGTGAAGTGGTTATTCTTCTTGTCTTCTACTTCTATCTTCTTCTCTTCATTCTCGGAATAGAAGGTGACTTTTCTAGTGGAGATGGTATTTATTTAGGCGTTCCCATCAGAAGGACATACAGACTCGTTGATCGTGAAACTGACCTCTTCTCCACGGGCCCTCAAGGTGATAGTCCGTGAATAAACGTCGAAGATCGCTTTGGCTGTATTCATGAAAGGCCTTCCTAAGATGATAGGGGTTTTCATGTCTTCTTTATAGTCCATAACCACAAAGTCGGTCGGAAAAAGGAATTTGTCGACCTTAACCATGACATTCTCAGCTATTCCCTTAGGATATCTAGTGGATGGGTCAGCTAGCTGGATGCTCATTTTGGTAGGGTTAAAGTTTCCAATTTCGAGTCTCTGAAACAGTGATGGCATGAGATTGATGCTGGCACCAAGGTCAGCGAGAGAATAGATAGTACCAGATTGGTAGATAGAACAAGGAAGGGTAAATCGTCCAGTATCCCCTAGTTTTTCAGGAAGAGTATTTAAGAGAATGGCTGAACAATCCGCGTTCAGCGGGACATTGGGTACTTCAGGTACCTTATCCTTGGTTGATAGGAGTTTTCTAAAATACTTCTTACTACGAGGATTTTAAACACAGTGTCCAAAAATTTACCGTCAAGCTTGAAAGATTTCATCTTATTATGTCTTTGCTTGAGACGGTCCGGAAATGGAATGGGTGTTTTAGGTGATGACTCAATGACTACTACCGAACGGGTTTTAGTTAATTTCTTCTCCTTAGAAGAAACTGAAGGTTGGCTATGTGCCACCTTTGTGTCATTTTTAGGACAACCTAGAGAATCGAGACGTTGATTTAGTTGGCTTATTTGATTTTCAAAACCACTCAAGTGATTAGTCATGACTAAGTTAGCTGTGTCTTGTCTTGCTGTGATCATGTTGATGATACGCAGTAGGCATCGTCTGGACTTATCTCTTGTGGGGTAGTGGATTTGGTAGGTGGGTTGTGCGGATGAGCTAGGATCTTATCGGAGTAAACAACATAGTCCTCACACTTAGCCTCGTATACCTTGCACGAATGTGGTTCAGTACAATTCTGGCATAATTGCACTTGAGACACATGTTGCGGGAGTTTCTTTAGCTCTCCAACTTCTTTGGTGAGGTTTTCTATTTGGTCCGAGAGAAATTTGATGGTTTTATTTTCGATCGGGTCGGAGGCGGAAAGCGATGTTGCTAATGAAATGTGCTCTTCCATGTTCCAATCGTGATGGTGCATACTCATCTCCTCGGTCAATCTCCGGGCCTTGTTAGCAGTGAATTTCATGAAGTTTCCCTGAGAAACAGCATCAAGAGTAGAATTGTTGTTCTGATTCAGACCTTTGTAGAAGGTCAAAATCTGATCAGAGCTCTCAAGACTCTGGTTTGGGAATCTTCAAAGCAAAAATTTAAGTCTATCCATGCAGTGTAGAGTGATTCATTGGAAGCTTGTTGAAAGTTTACGATATCATTCCTAAGTCTGATTTGTTTTGATGGGGGAAAGTACTTGATTAAGAAAGTTGTTGCCATTTCCTCCCATGAGGTGATTGATATCGGCTAAAAAGTCATGTTTTTACCCCCGGTATTGAGTCCCAAAAAGCATAAAGTTCAAAACTTTGTCGGCAAAATAATCATTTTTCCAGTTAGATTTGTAGGTAAAGCAATTACGAAGACGACGCAAAAAGAATCGAGAAAATTGGAGCTAAAACGAAGATTCTAGAGCGAAAACGGTAAGACAAGAAATCAAGTTACGATCCAAGGAATCAGCATGCCAAACGGGTTTCCAAATGGCCTGCCAGTTAGGAAAACGGCCTGCAAAATGCCCAGATCAAACGGCCCCTGCAAACGGGCTGGCTTGGCAAACGGGCTGGCTTGGCAAACAGCCTGTGCAAACGGCCTGCCAAACGGCCTGCCAGCCATTTGCAGGCAAAATTTAATTCTATTTAAAGGCTTTTTGTCATCCAATCTCAACACACTTCTCTTCACTCTCTCATTACAATACACTTTCTCTCACTAGAGCTTTCAAGGCCTTCTCACCTCCGAGCGGGAAATTAAGTACCCGGAGGCGAACGCTGAAGATTGTAATAGGAGCGGTCTAGAGGATATCAGCACTTGTAATGGTCCAGATCTTGTCTGTAAACGGTGAACGCTTTCCTTAATTTATTAAAGTTGTCTTGTTATCTTAAGATGCTTTCATCTTGCATGACTATCTATCTGTTGCAAATGTTTATTATATGTTGAATACGTTATCTGAAACTTATGCTATTGTTATGCTAAAACCTTGACGGTTTAGAAGTTTAATTTACGGATCACCCTTTCCACTTATTCACGTGGCTATAACCTAGTATTAGGACCTGGTCAACCCTAGGATACGGGTAAGTAGTTATGTGTGCTTAACGTCACAATAGGGATATAGTACCTATGTACGGATAATCATTTATTCGTCAAAGAAGAGCTGCCCATTTAGGTTGTGGTTAGAGTAGACAATATAGAGTTCAGTGAACACTGGTCTGCTTAAAAGCATGATTCGCGTCAGAAGCAACGTTCTTGAGATATTGTAAGATGATCCGGGGTTGAATAAGTGATCGCAAAAGGAGAGACCTCTAATCCAATTAGCAGTACCTTAGAATATCTAAGATTGCACATCTGTTAATGTTAAGGCATAGCATAGTATCAAGTGGTGGAATATTACTTTAGTTAAACCAACTAGGATTAAGAAAAGCTGAGACTTTCCTTTAGGGATATACCACTTTGTTCATGTACCTAGGATTCTATCCGTAAGGTCGTTTAAACCCTCCAGGTTAACGTTGGGATTAGGGATATCCGTCTTAGCTAGAATCTTCAAAGCCTAAACTCTTAGTGAAAAATCAGTTGGGTTCATAGTCCAACTGATTGAGGTTTAGTGTTTATTCTAGAAAGTTAAGTCTTGTGATAATTCCCCATCAGAACCCTATTCTTCATACCTATCTACCCTTACCTTTATAGTTATACTAATATATGCATAATTAATCTTAATCTATCACCGCTTGTCACTAGGGTTAGCTATATAGGCATTTTGGTCCCACGTTACTGAGCAAACATACAAATATACGAACTTGAGTTATATTTACCACTTACTCGTTAAAAGGAAGACAAGTATGTGAGTTATAGCTAGGAAACTCCAGCTAAATATAAATGATAAAACCATTACTCCTTTGTGGTAGCTAATTCTGACGTGTTGCGACCTAACGACACCGCACAAATAAAACCGTTCATTTTAGCCATATCATGAGGGTAGTGAGTTTTTGGCGCCGCTGCCGGGGACTTATTTTCTGTTTGTTAAGGTAATCGTTGATTCTGTCAAGATATCCGAGATTCTTGAGTGGTGTTTAAGAAAGGCAATTATACACGGACTTGGTTGTTGGATTTTCCGAACAGTCTCCAATTATATTGGAACCAAAAGGATCCTGCCTCTCCGTTGTCGGCCTGGCCACTTGTTTCAAAGATAAATTGACTGAAACCACACATGCTTAACAAACAGGGAGTTTGTCAATATAGGATTTAAAGTCGCCATTACAGTAAACCCTTTTTAAAACTATAAAAACAAAATATTAATTATGGTCTTAATTTATGTAGATTTCAACTTAACCGACTACGAAGAAAGTGCGAATGGCAGTTGCTCTCCCACAACTTCGGAAACCGAAGAAGTTTTCCTTTATAAAACAAAAACAAATCTAAACCCTAATGAATCTCATCAAGAATTAGTTCTTGATTCTTGCAGTCCAAGAAGCCGGTTAATTTCATCTGACTTTGAGATTTCATTGCTTTTGGATAAGTTTTACTCAAATGAACCAGGATTTGACCCTCTTCACGATCCAAAATAGAAACTCAGCCTTAATGAACTCCTGATTATGGAAGATGAAATACAGGAAGAATATCCAACTATTTTCAACTATCCAGACTTGTTTGAATTTAATCCCAATGAGATACGAAACACTGATAAAACAAAAGCTCCGTTTACTGGAAATCTGTTAAATCCTAGTAGAAGGTTAGACGTCTATAGAGAATTCATTAGGCACCTATATTCCTCAGACTTCCCGTTCTCAACATTTCAAATCAATCTGTTAAAAGAGCTGCGTTCTCAAGTTCGTTCTCTTCACAAATTGTTAAAAAAATGTGGGGATGATATTTTCGTCAAGTATCGGGATGCAGAAATTAATTTCTAATTTGATTTAGAGTCATTCGTCAGTTTTCTCCCTCACTTTACCAATAAGGAAGTTTCTCCAATTCATCTAAACCGTTACGTCGCCGCAATGATCTCTGAATTGGAATTTTGGGTTGAAAACAAGAAACCTAACCTATTTCAAGATACAAAAATCGAGATTTCTTTTACTTTGATCTAGCCTCATTTCTTATCAAAAGATTAATTGAAGTTTTTTCGAATTCCACCGAGGAAAGAATACATCAGAATTTCTTCGCTAAAAGAAAGGAAATATATTCTGAACTCATACAAATCCTCACTATGTCAAAATTTCCATTTACAACCCCGCAAAGGAAGATCATTCGGGAAATATCTACAAATTTTAAATTTACTATCGGTGATCCTGACTGTGCGGAAGATCTTTTATTTCAAGACATAGTGTCAAAACTTCTTTTTGAACTTAATTATCGAGATACTGAACCAAGGGACGGAATTTCAAACGTTAAAAAACTTAGAAGGGCTTTGGTTAAACTTATGGACGATATCGGGGATTTACAAAAGCGCGAGCGTAAAATGCTAAGTGATTTTGAAATATATTCAGTACACTCCGCTGATCTACTCTGGATGGTCAAAGAAGCTTTAAACTTGTTTTTCTTTCCGCGTCATTTCTGGAACTTAGTTGTGGAGCCTATGTAATTTGAGTTATTAATAAAATAAAATATTTTAATTTACTCCTTCTATTTGTCTTTTAAATTATAGTTTAATTAATATAAATAATCGGATTAAGATTCATAGAAAACCTTTACCTTTTTATTAACCGAGTTAAAATTTTAAAATTTTAAAAATATAAATTTCGCGAGTCGGGTCGGAAAAATAAGCCCGCGAGCCACACGGGCCCAATTTTTCTCCTCTTTTCTTCTCCTCCTCTTCTTTCTTTCTTCTTTTTCTCTTTTTCTTCTCCCTTTCTGTGTTCTTCGGCCGACGCTCTAACCCACCACCACCATCCTCAATTCTTCATCAAATTAACCGATTCAAAGCTCAAATCCTATTCTCTCGTGCCTCCTAAACACGTTTTCATCATCAATTTGGTGTAAAAGGTACCCTTTCTTGGTCAAAATTCGAATTCTCTCTCAAAGTTAAAATTTTAACTTTTGAGAAAAATTGTGTTTTATGCTCAATTTTGGATTCCTTTATGCTTAGTTAGATAATGTGATTGCTATGTGTTAGTTTTTAGGCTCGATTGAAGCGCCTTGGATAGTTTTTAGCTCTCGATTCGTTAGTTGAGGTTTTAGGGTAGAAATTGGTGAAATTCTTGGAAAATTGATGTTTTGCTAGCTTAATTAGGATTAGTGATTCATTTAGATTGCTTAGAAACTAATTTTGGAACAATATATGCTTGTTTGCCTAAATTTGACATTTTGGTTAAACTACACTTAATTAGGATTAGAGTTTTTCCTATAGTTAAAATGTTTTTAAAACTTAGGATTGCTTTAAAACTGGTTCAAATAAAGATATCATTGATTTGCTCATGAAAATGTAGCTTAGTCTTTGATTTTCCTTATTTTGTACGTTTTGAACAAAATGTATATTTTTCGGTAAACGGCCTTAAGCTTTGACTTAAAAATGTTATAGCTCAAGTTAGGTGATTAAAAATATTTAAGGTAATCAGAAATGGTCATTAGAACCATTGTATGCTTAAAAATTATCACATTTAGATCAAAATTGCTTATTACGACTAATTCGCTATAATTATTATTTTTAGCATTATTTATTGTAATCACGGGTACACTTTGAATTTTGCTTAAAAATAAGTTTGTAGCTGGATTAGATATTATTTATGGTAATTTTGGCTATATTTGGCTAAAACAGGAATTTAGAAAATGCCATTTTTAAAGCCCTCATTTCGAATTTTTTTCGGAAAAATATATGCATTTTTAAGTTCTAAGTCTAAATTTTTTGGTACATAACCTACGGTACTTGACTTTCACAGATGGCTAATCGCATACCAGCAAAATATGAGTTGCCTCATTACCTTCACGGGCAAGATGATCCAGCAGATAATGAGCCATTTATGAGAACCTGGATTAATCGGCCGAAAGGGGCTAACAAATATATTAACTGGACGATTATGGAACAGTGTGGATGGGCCGAAGAGCTTAGGGCAATCATGAACTTTAGGGAAATCGGGAGAACACAAAGAGCCTGGCAAAACTTGTTTGAAATAAATGAGAAAACATACAATGAGCCATACGCGGAATTTGTGGCTACTTGGAGGTTTGATTCGGACGTTGATCAAGAGGATTACGGGGATCAAGAGTGTATCCATTTTCGCCACCAAAATCAGATATACCACCTATCTCTTGCACGGTTTGCAAGGTATGTGGAACTGTACAAACCGTCACAGCTCAACAGTTCTTTATTCAAGAGGGGTTACACCACCTTGAACAACATAGATTACCAAGCTTTCTGGTGCGAATACACCTCCGATGATGAGCCGTGGAGATCAAGTAAAAAGGCTTCGAAATTCACCAACCCCGTACACCGCATCCTTCACCACCTTATCACTAAAACCCTTCACCCAAAATCCCAACATGGTGGTGCTGTTACCATTAACGATATGCGCCTGATGCACGCCATGATACACAACCAGAATATGTAAGTTGCGCACCTCCTGGCCCAGGCATTTACTAAAGAAAAGAATTCGGCATGGACAGTTGTGCCAGTTTTAGGAGCGGTTGTTACTAAACTCCTCCGTCGGATGCATGTTTTGGGGAGTATCGAGAGGTTTGGGTATAGGATTGGGGCTGAGTCGAAAGAGATAGGGTATAAGATACTGAAATCTTAGGAATACATTCGTATTGAGGGTGAACAGTTGATCATTGCAGCTAATCTGACAATACCAGATTCTAAAGACCGGACAGTACCAGGGGTGAGAGTAACAGGGATTAGGCCTGATACAAGGACAAGAGATGGTAGGAGACGGGGAGGTTCTCAGGAACCAAGAGATGAGGATGATCCCACCACACAGGGACGGCCCACTGACACCCGTCGACACTCATCAGTAGGTGAAGGGGTTAGGTCGCGCTTTCCGCCATACCACTATCACTTGGGAGACTTGCCTGGGCATGAGAGTTGGTTTGCCCAGTACGCTATCTTTCAGAACCTGGATCACTTTACGCACTACGCAGGCAGACATCTTAATGTTCCGCCATACCCTCACCAGTATCCAGTGATGTATGCCCACAGGGACCCCAGAGGTGCATGCCCGAGTCGTCAGAACACAGGACCCCCATCTCCTCCTCCTCAGCATCAGTACACGCAGCATACAGTCATCCCATCTCCTACTAGGGAACCGAGCACAGGGGCAGTAGGTTTTGTTGATAACCTGTTTGACACCTCCCATTTGCACACTCACAGAGATACATTTGCCGACGCTCAGGCTTCCGTATGGGATCAGGCTGCAAGTCACTATATGACTGAGGGAGTCACGCAGGGTATAGATAGTATGGGTATGAACCCACATTTGGGAAGCGATTTGCAAGAACGGCAGAATTGGCGTACGGGGCCTATGATTCATACGAGTACATCATCGCTTACAGGACTGATCGCACGATCAGATGAGATTCAGTTCAGGGTATCTTCTAGGATGAACACGGCGGAATTAGCACAGCAATTCGCTACAGATGAGGAGATGACTGATGAAGGGCAATCAGCCTTTCAACCAGCGAGACAGCCCCACACCAGCGTATCGTATTCCTTACCCTACCCTCCACCTCAGCCATGACTGTATTTATTTCTGGAATATTTGGATAATTACTTATGATACTCTATTACTTTATGTTTGTATGCCCGACTTCGGGCATAGCTATTTTTTGTTTTTAGTATGTATGGTATTTAGAATAACAATTGCATGAATAAAACGTCACAAACAAACGATGATCAAGACCATACGAGATGGAAGCACGACTTGGAGCAAGGACGAATCGAACGAGGATGACGCCAGCACAAGGATTGAAGACCCCATAGTTGGCACGCCATCCGATTGCACACCTTGTGACCATAGGGGAGTACTACGTCTTCACCACTTTTTCAATAGAATATACGCAAACTACTATACCACTTTAAAAAACTAAGTGTGGGATTGGCAACCTCACCAACATAAACTTTTAATAAAAAAAACGCCTCTTTCAAAACCTAAAGTGTGGGATACGCCGTATCCCTAACATTGAGGACAATGTTATTTTAAAGTGTGGGATAGCAAATGTTGCACATAACGATTCTTGTAAAATCCTCAAGTGTTAGAAAAAACTAAATTTTTCCTAAAAATTTAAAACTTTTCGAACTATAAAAACACCAAGGATTATAAAATTCTATAAAAGATCAAAAGTTTTTTGCTACAAAATAGACCAAAGAGTAAAACGAGGTTAAAACTTTTTGCGAAAATCAAATCAAGTATTCCAAAAGAGCATTGCATAACAAAAGGCGATATTCGACCCATTATAATTGTTGTGAGGCACCCCCAAACAAGGCTTTATAAGCACTAATTTTTAGTACTTCACTATATTTCCGTTGAGCGCGCCGATGTTAACATCTCGGAATCAGAACTTGCTCTTGATCTACATTTCAGAATCACACATTTTGACGAGGATTAAGTTAAAACCTCAGCTACTCGTGAAGACAAAAACACCCCCATTTCACACATCCATCTCCATCTCTGCTCTACAATTCCATTCACCACTACCCATCCATTCTAGCCACCTCATAAATAATGAAATAAACCCCGATAAAAATCATTTCTTTCGGAAAAACCTCTATAAAACCACTTCAGAAAACGCGAGCACCCAAGCTAAACTATCAAAAAGACCGCCAAAAGGAGACCTCGAAGAAAGAAGCAAAAGATGCTTGCCAAAAAAAATAAATAAATAAATAAATAATAATAAATAAATAAATAATATATATATATATATATATATATATATATATATATATATATATATATATATATATATTTGAGTTCTAATAAAAGCAGAACTAAAGAAAGATTCGAGAAAAAGAACTCCTGGCAGTCAAAAAGAGGGATGCTCGATCCTGAAATTCCTGACAAAAAGCTGAAAGGGATCATCGAAAATTTGATCTTTCAAAGAAACTCCTATCTACAAAACCCTTCACATCCCAGAAAACCTCCGAACCACCATCTCTTCACGGTACAAGCTGAATTCATAACCGAAAGTTCTCTCAAAATAAGTGATGGAGATTTGAGTCTCGATCAAGCCTATGACGAAGAATGTTAGCATGACTGGCTATGAGCGATTTCATTTCTTAGATCTATAGGACACCCAAAACACTTTAGTGAATTGAGTGACCCGAGTGAGATAGCCTCAGTTATGTAACCTCCTCGCATGCTTGCGGGAAAAAGGTTTGGGAATAATAAAAAGAAATAACACCAAGTTTTCGCTCCTCCGTCTTGCGAAACAAAAATCACTTGATCTCTACGAATAAAACTCCTCGATGTCTAAGTTCAAAAAGAACATTAAATATGTGTACAATGTCATTTGCGTCATCTTGACGACCTCGAATGGCAAGACACTTTCAGATAGTCTTGCTTGTTGGGCCATTTTTATGTGTCTTGAGAATTTCAGCAAAATCTGAAACCGAATATTATTCACTGCCAAATGATTTTTCAATTAGCGGTGCATAGGGATGTCATTGGCCATCCGATCCGGTGGATATCCATCTGATCCACCTGGTTCGTCATGGATATGGATAATCTAAATGGATATGGATACGGATATGGATAAATCTAAATGGATATGGATATGGATACGGATGAAAAATATCATTCATGGATATATCCATTAACACCCAAAATACATATATAAATACACAAATATAGATATATGCAAACACATTTACTATTACATATGCATTTAACAATAACCACACATTTTACTTTCAACCATATAATGAATTACCTATGATATATTACAATAAAACACAGATATCTTATCAAATAAATATACAAGCTACACATTAAATTTATCATAGTTCATATTTAATTTATCATAGTTTATGTTTAATAGTATATTTAACGAATTATGTTGTATCTTCGACAAAGATTACATGGTATATATATGTTTGTTGTATTACGTTTTTGTTTACACTACATATTAGGAAATTTTAGAATATTTTTTTTAATATCCAATGGATATCCATTAACCCGCTTAATCCATTGGATATGGATATGGATGGATGAACGGAAATTAAATGGATATGGATATGGATATGGATGTGGATGAATAAAAATTAAATGGATATGGATATGGATGTGGATGAATAAAAATTAAATGGTTATGGATACGGCCTCACCCGATCCATATCCGATCCATTTTCATCCCTAGCGGCGCATATAAATGAGTTAAAATGTGTGTTTAGTGAAGTGACATTATATTCATTTTCGACATATAGACAACATTGAATGGCAAGATACTTTCACGGAGTGTTGCTCCTTGGGACATTTTTGGATGATCTTGAGAATTTCACAGAGTGTTGAAACTGAATATTACTCACCGCCAAATGCTATTCTATTTGGCAGTGCATATTAATGAGTTAAAATATGTGTTTAGTGAAGTAACATTAGATTCATCATTATATTCGTTATACATAACTAAAATGTGAGTGAAATAATAGACTTTAAAACTATATATATCATGCTAAGTAATGCCTACACACAAATAATAATATGATAGAAATTCAAAACATTTAAAAAGAACATAAAAAAGGAGTACAATGTCATTTTCGACATCTACACGACCTCGAATGCCAAGGCACTTTTACAGAGTGTTGCTGATAATGCTAAAAATGAACATATATTTCATAGTATTATCCCTCAAGAAAGACAAGCTTTTAGTTGCAACTGTTCTATTTACAAGTGATATTCATTTAAATAATAAAAGGTGAAACCAAAAAGACAGATTCGACGAATTGAAGACGCAAACGACCAAAAAGCTCAAAAGTACAATGTACAATCAAAGTGGTTCAAATTATTGGTGAGAAACGTCTCAAAATTACAAGAGTACAAGACGCGAAACACAAAATACAAGTTATTAAATTGTACGCAAGGACGTTCGAAAATCCGGAACCGGGACCAAAGACAACTTTCAGTGCGCGACGCAACGGACCAAAAATTACAAGTCAACTATGCACAAGAATATAATATAATATATATATAATTATATAAATTATATATATATATATATATTAAAAAAATACAGCAGCCCACGTTTAAATCAAGAGATGAGCTGTATTCCATACCTCCGCACTCGCGGTACTTTTGTGAAGGAAACTTCAGCACTCGCGGAGGTCTACAGTGAAGTCAGGATCTATAAATTCAGCATTTTCGGACGTTTTATTTACACATATATTTATTTTATTTTCTTTTTCTTAAAAACCCCATGTACCAAGTATCACTCCAATTAGTAATCTCAATTTGTAATTTTAATTTTAAGTTAGTGATAATAATAAGGTTGGGTTAGTCGAATGTTTTAAGGTCTTGTAAGTCGGAACTCTGTCCGTGTAACGCTACGCTATTTTTAACCACTGTAAGTTATGTTTATGTTATTTTCATTAATGTCTCATAGCTAAGTTATTATTATGCTTATTTAAGCCGAAGTAATCATGATGTTGGGCTAAAAATATTAAAATTGGGTAATTGAGCTTTGTACCATAATTGGGGTTTGGACAAAAGAACGACACTTGTGGAAATTAGACTACGGGCTATTAATGGGCTTTATATTTGTTTAACTAAATGATAGTTTGTTAATTTTAATATAAAGATTTACAATTGGAAATACCTATAAATAACCATATACACTCAATCGGACACGATGGGCGGGGTATTTATATGTACGAATAATCGTTCATTTAACCGGACACGGGAATGGATTAATAGCCACTAGAATTATTAAAACAGGGGCCAAATTATATACAAGGACACTTGGTGTAATTGTTAACAAAGTATTAAAACCTTGAGTTACACGCAGTTGATATCCTGGTGTAATTATTAAACAAAGTATTAAAACCTTGTTACAGTTTAAGTCCCCAATTAGTTGGAATATTTGACTTCGGATATAAGGATAATTTGACGAGGACACTCGCACTTTATATTTATGACTGATGGACTGTTATGGACAAAAACCAGACGGACATATTAAATAATCCAGGACAAAGGACAATTAACCCATGGGAATAAACTAAAATCAACATGTCAAACATCATGATTACGGAAGTTTAAATAAGCATAATTTCTTTTATTTCATATTTAATTGCACTTTTAATTATCGCACTTTTATTGTCATTTTATTTAATTGCACTTTTAATTATCGTTCTTTTTAATTATCGCAATTTTATTTTATCGCATTTTTATTTATCGCAATTTCATTATTGTTATTTACTTTACGCTTTAAATTAAGTTATATTTATTTTTAATATTTTACATTAGGTTTTAACTGCGGCTAAAGTTTTAAAATCGACAAACCGGTCATTAAATGGTAAAAACCTCCTTTTATAATAATAATATTACTTATATATATTTTTGTATTTTTACAAATATAGTTTTAAAAAAAAATACTAATATAGCGTTAAGCTTGTTAAATTTTCCCTGTGGAACGAACCGGACTTACTAAAAACTACACTACTGTACGATTAGGTACACGGCCTATAAGTATTGTAGCAAGGTTTAGGCATATCCATTCTATAAATAAATAAATATCTTGTGTAAAATTGTATCGTATTTAATAGTATTTCCTTGTAAAAATTAATACTATTTCATATACCCCTCGCAGAACATCAAGTATTTGTGGTGCCGCTGCCGGGGAAAGTTCAACGCCGAAGTGAAACGCTATATAAAAAAAAAATTATTAAGTCGTAATCTATTTCTGTAAAAATATACGTTTTAAATATTAAAAATACAAGAAAAATAAAAATATATCTATATATTTTTAAGTTTAGTTAAATTAAAAAGTTTATTTTTTTTTATTGTGAAAAAGTTATTAAAAAAAGTAATAATTTATAGGTATATTTTATATATATTAAAAATAGAAAAATTAAAAATAAAAAAAATATAAATAAAAACACTGAACCGGCACGAGCACCTCATCTGATCTGTATCTGAGGTATCCGAACTCGCGGTACCTTTTGCCAACTAGGATCCGCACTCGCGGAGGGTACTGACAGGTCAAACCTCAAACAGCATTAATTACGATTTAGGGTTTAATTTAATAAATATTATTATTATTAAACCCTAATTAGGGTTAGTTATTTTATTAATTAGTTTTAATTTTATTTAATTTGTAATATTTAGTTTAAATTAGTTTTATTATTTATAAAATTAATACTTTTATAAAAATAATAATATAAAAATAATATTTTTATAAAAATTGTATTTTTAAAACTTTAAGTTTTATTTTTAAAAATTTCGTACCTTTTTAATCGTTTATTCGTAATATTTGTATTTTTCGTTCGTATTTAGTTTTAAGTCATAGTTTGTGCCATAGTTATTTTTACTTCTAGATTTTTAGGCTTTGCCGTAAAATCCCTTAACTGTTTTTTCTTTAGACTAAGATTTAGGTGCTTTAGAATTTTGCGACGCCGTTTTTATATTTTAGTACCTTTTTAAGTTATTGCCGTTTTGGGATATAGTATTCTTTTAAGCTTTAATATTTTTAGACGCAACTTTTAATTTTTAATTTTTAGTTCCTTTTTAAGTTTCGACGCGCTACTTTCTTATTTTTATTTTTCGACGCATATTATTTTTCGATCTTTTATTTTTCGACGTTTTTCGACGCGCTCTTTTTCTTTCTTATTTCTCGACATTCTAGTTTTAGGACTTAGAATTTTCTATTTCTTCTCTAATATTTCTTTAAATTTCAAAACGAAAAATTATTTTAAGTGGTTAAATTGATAAACATCAAAATTTTCTGGTTCGTAGCAGTAGTTGGATTTGTACGTGGACCGGGTTATTGGAGCCAAACAGTACTCAATTATATTGAGACCAAACGAATCCTGCCCCTCTGCTGCATCTTTTGGCTATTCGAAACGTGGGCAAAATCAGAAAAGTCTATTAATTTGATAACTTATATATTTTTTCTTATTTTTATAACTAATAGGATATTCAGTGAATGCACCGAGCAAAACGTTCACCACCTTTTGTACGTTCACCACCTGTAACCATATCAAGACATCTAGCAAATATTATCGCCGTTGATTTTTCTTTAGAATCATCATCCAGTCAACCAAGTACTCCAATTCAAATTTCCGATAATCCATTTTTTGAACCCGACCTCACAATTGAGAATCCGGAGAATATTCAGGGACAATTCATAGATCCTGAACCATTAATCTTTCCTCCGGAACCACCAATCATTCAAATAGAGATTGTTGAGGAACCTACCATTAAATCGGAATCCTATAGTGATTCAGATTCAACAAATTCAGTCATGGAGAATCTGGAACCTCAAAGTATGTAAGACCGAATGAGAGCTAAAAGCACTGGCCAAGGTCACGCAATTACTCAACCTGACATTAATGGGCCAGATTATGAAATCAAAGGACAAATCCTACACATGGTAACTAATCAATGCCAATTTAGTGGTGCACCGAAGGAAGATCCAAATGAACATCTTCGTACCTTTAATAGGATCTGCACTCTATTTAAAATAAGAGAAGTGGAAGATGAACAGATATATCTCATGTTATTTCCCTGGACTTTAAAGGGAGAAGCCAAAGATTGGTTAGAATCGTTACCTGAAGGGGCGATTGATACATGGAACGTTTTAGTTGAAAAATTTCTTAAACAATTCTTTCCGGCATCTAAAGCCGTGAGACTTCAAGGAGAAATTGTTACGTTCACACAAAAGCCAAATGAAACTCTATATGAGGCATCGACAAGATTTGGAAAGTTATTGAGAGGATGTCCGCAACATGGTTTAGACACTTGTCAAATAGTACAAATATTCTACCAAGGATGCGACATCACTACAAGGAAAGACATCGATATAGCAGCTGGTGGTCCCATTATGAAGAAAACCGCAACTGATGCTTACAAAATTATTGATAACACTGCTTCCCACTCACATGAGTGGCACCAAGAAAAAGATATCGTTAGATCATCTAAAGCAGCTAGAGCCGATTCTAGCCATGACTTAGATTCCATTTCCACAAAGATAGATGCTGTCGAGAGACGAATGGAAAAGATGACTAAAGATATCCACTCAATACGAATTAGTTGTGAGCAGTGTGGAGGACCACATTTGACAAAAGATTGTCTCAGTATTGAACTAACAATGGAACAAAGAGAGAATGTTTCATACATAAACCAAAGGCCTGGAAATAATTATTAGAATAATTATCAACCGCCAAGACCGATCTACAATCAAAATCAGAATTATAATCAAAATGTTCCATACAACAACCAACAAGGTCCTAGCAATCAACAAGTATCCAATAATACTTACAACCAGCAAAGACCTGTTTTTCAAAACAAACCACCACAAACCGATGATAAAAAGCCAAATTTAGAAGATATGATGTCGAAGCTAGTTGATTCTCAAACACAATTTTTCACATCTCAGAAATAGACCAATGAACAAAATTCTCAAGCATTTAGAAATCAACAAGTTTCTATTCAAAATCTAGAACAATAAGTAAGCAACCTAGCAAGGTTAATAGGTGAAAGAAAACCGGGAAGTCTACCAAGTGATACAAATGCTAACCCCCGGAATGAAACAGCTAAAGCCATTACCACAAGAAGTGGTATTACACTTAAACCACCTGAAATACCTGTAATTTCTGATGTAGCTATTCCTACTCCACAAAAACCACAATCTGAGCAAGATAAGGAAACAGAACCGGTAGTTGAAAAGGTTAATGAAGATAACACAGTTAAGGCTAAACCTTATGTTAAACCATATCAACCACCACTTTCTTACCCGAGTAAAATGAGAAAAGAGAGACTTGAAGCCGAGCAATCCAAATTCTTGGATATGTTTAAACAGATTAATGTAAATCTTCCTTTCATCGATGTGATTTCAGGAATGCCTAGATATGCTAAATTCTTGAAAGATCTAATCACAAATAGAAAAAAAATGGAAGAACTCTCGGCTGTTACTATGAATGCTAATTATTCAGCAGTGCTGTTGAAAAAAGATACCAGAAAAATTATCAGATCCAGGAAGTTTCACAATTCCATGTTTTCTGGGTAGTCTTAGTTCAATAGAAGCATTGGCAGACTTAGGTGCTAGTATAAATTTAATGCCGTATTCACTATACGCTAAACTAGGCCTTGGAGAATTGAAACCAACACGAATAAGTATACAACTAGCAGATCGATCAGTAAAATATCCTAGAGGGATAATGGAGAATATGCTAGTTAAAGTTGGTACTTTAGTATTTCCAGTAGATTTTGTTATTCTGGACATGGAAGAAGATTCTCAAGTTCCTCTCATATTAGGAAGACCATTCTTAAACATGACCAAAGCAATAATAGACGCGTTTGGTAAGAAACTGACCCTAAGTATAGAGGATGAGAGTGTTACCTTTTCGGTTGATAGAGCCATGCAACAACCGCAATCTGCAGATGATACATGTTATTATATTCAAACTATAGAATCACATGCAGAATTGTTAGAAGAATTTCCAGAATTACAAGGAACAGGAGAATGTTCTTTAGGAGAAGGAACTGAACCAATTGATGAAACTGAAATGTTAGCTACACTTATGACTAATGGATATGAACCAACAACAGAAGAAATTCAAATGCTAAAAGAAGAAGACAGATATCGATACAAATCATCGATAGAAGAACCACCGACATTAAAATTAAAGCCACTTCCAAACCATTTGGAATATGCTTATTTACATGGTGAATCTGAATTACCTGTAATAATATCATCTTCTCTTACTGAAAATGAAAAATCTCAACTCATTTCTGTGCTAAAAGCTCATAAACCAGCTATTGCATGGAAAATTAATGATATTAAAGGAATAAGTCTTTCGTATTGCACACATAAAATCCTTATGGAAGAAGGTCATAAAACGTATGTGCAACGCCAACGAAGACTAAATCCTAATATGCAAGATATTGTTAAAAAAAAAGTATTAAACTGCTAGATGCAGGTTTAATTTATCCAATCTCTGATAGCCCATGGGTAAGTCCAGTTCAATGCGTACCTAAGAAGGGTGGCATGACTGTCATCACAAATGAGAAAAATGAACTTATTTCTACTAGGACTGTAACAGGATGGTGTGTTTGTATTGATTATAGAAAATTAAATCACGCTACCAGAAAAGATCACTTTCCCTTACCTTTCATTGATCAAATGTTGGAAAGATTAGCCAGAAATAGTTACTATTGTTTTCTTGATGGTTTTTCTGGATATTTTCAAATTCCAATAGCACCTGAAGACCAAGAGAAAACTACACTCACGTGCCCTTATGGTACTTTTGCTTACAAACGCATGCCATTTGGACTTTGCAATGCCCCTGCAACCTTTCAAAGGTGCATGATGGCGATTTTTCACGACATGATAGAAGAATGCATGGAAGTTTTCATGGATGACTTTTCAGTCTTCAGTGATACATTTGAATCATGTCTAGTTAATCTTGAACGAATGCTTATTAGATGCGAACAAACAAATCTAGTACTTAATTGGGAGAAATGCCATTTCATGGTTAAAGAAGGCATCGTTCTTGGTCATAAAATTTCAAAGGAAGGAATTGAAGTGGATAGAGCTAAAGTAGATGTAATTGCTAAACTTCCACATCCCACCAATGTTAGAGGAGTTAGGAGTTTTCTAGGGCATGCCGGTTTTTACCGACGTTTCATAAAAGATTTTTCTAAAATTGTCACTCCTATGAATAAACTCCTAGAAAAGGATGCTCCATTTATCTTTTTAGATGAATGTATCAAATCTTTTAATATTCTTAAAGAAAAACTCACTAATGCACCGATCATGATAACTCCAAATTGGAATCTACCGTTTGAACTTATGTGCGATGCAACTGATTTTGCAATGGGTGCCGTTTTAGGACAAAGGATTGAAAAATGATTTCAACCTATATATTATGCTAGTAAGACATTACAAGGAGCACAAACAAATTACACAACTACTGAAAAAGAACTCCTTGCTATTGTCTTTGCTTTTGACAAATTTTGATCATATCTCGTTCTAGCTAAAACGGTGGTCTGTACCGACCATTATGCTCTTAGATACCTATTTTCGAAACAAGATGCCAAACCAAGATTAATCCATTGAATCTTACTCTTACAAGAGTTCGATATTGAAATCCGAGACAAAAAGGGAGCAGAAAATCTCGCCGCTGATCATCTTTCTCGTCTTGAATATCCTGAATTAGAAGTTCTAAATGAATCGGCCATACAAGACAACTTTCCTGATGAATATCTATTGAAGATAGATTATAATGAAATTCCATGGTTTGCAGACTATGCAAACTACTTAGTATATGGATTCCTTGAAAAAGGATTATCATACCAAAAATGAAAGAAATTCTTTAGTGATATAAAACACTATTTCTGGGAAGATCCACATTTGTTTAAAAGTTGTCGCGATGGAATAATACGCCGATGTGTATTCGGAGATGAAGCTAGTAAAATCTTAAACCATTGTCACACAGGACCAACAGGAGGGCATTATGGGCCTCAACTAACAGCAAGAAAAGTTTACGATGCTGGATTTTATTGGCCTACAATTTACAAAGACGCACACCTTCTTTGCAAATCCTGTTATGCATGTCAAAGGGCCGGAAAAATAAGTCAACGTGATGAAATGCCACAAAATGTCATTCAAGTATGTGAAGTGTTTGACATTTGGGGTATTGACTTTATGGGTCCATTTCCAAAATCTCATAATAATCTATACATTCTCGTTGCCATTGACTATGTATCTAAATGGGCGGAAGCACAAGCTCTCCCAACTAACAATGCACGAGTTGTAGTCAACTTTTTAAAACGTCTTTTTGCAAGGTTTGGAACACCGAAAGCTTTAATAAGTGATCGGGGAACTCATTTCTGTAATAATCAACTTGAGAAAGTTCTCAAAAGATATGGAGTAACTCATAAAATCTCCACCGCTTATCATCCACAAACAAGTGGACAAGTTGAAAATACCAACCGAGCTTTAAAACGTATTCTAGAGAAAACCGTAGGATCAAATCTGAAGGAATGGTCCATGAAATTGGAGGATGCACTCTGGGCTTTTAGAACAGCCTACAAAACTCCAATTGGAACCACACCTTTTAAACTCGATTACGGAAAAGCATGTCATCTTCCAGTAGAAATTGAACACAAAGCATTTTGGGCTTTGAAGACATGTAATCTTGATTTACATGAAGTTGGACGTCTACGGTTAAGTCAATTAAACGAATTAGAAGAATTAAGACATGAAGCATATAAATATTCGTTAATCTATAAGGAAAGAACGAAGAAATGGCATGATAAAAGAATCAGAAGTTCAAAAGAATTTAAAGAAGGAGACAGAGTTCTTCTTTTCAATTCACGATTCAAGCTATTTCCTGGAAAATTGAAATCAAGATGGTCTGGACCATTTATAGTCAAAAGAGTTTTCCCATACGGAATAATAGAATTAATAAATTCAAAAGGGATTGAATTTAAAGTTAATGGTCACAGAGTTAAACATTACATACATGGTCCGATGGAAGTTGACAACGAAGTTAATCACAATTTCAACACCACATCTAACTAAGTGTGGGGAGGTTCGAATCTTTTTAGGGTAATATGTATTTCTGTTAGAGTTAGATTTTCTGTTTTCGTGTAGTTCTCGAAAATGGAACCCGAATGGTCTTTCCCTAGCAGACCCTAAAGAACTAGTCTTCTCCCCCCATTCTGAATTTTTATTTATTTTTTAGGTTTTTACGAAATGAAGACTTCCTGTGAATTAAACCATGGTCTAATGCTACACGCTTTGATCACTAAACGTAATAATGACACCCTTCCAAGTGAATTGGTATCATTAATCAGAGGTAAATTGGACAGAGTAAGAAAAGAATCGAGAAACGAAAATAATAAGTTACAATTTGGTAAAGGAAAATCAAAATCCGCAGCGAAAAGGAGAGCTCGACACCTTGAAAGATGTCACAAATGTGGAAAATGGTCACACGAAGGTAAATGTTCAAATAATCAAACCTATTCAAATACCGAATTTGTTACGCTATGCAGAGATGGACCATTCATATGTTTAGAAGAAAAAACGTTAAATGCTCGAGGTTACGCCTATGTAGCTATGGAAAACCAATTAGTCCGACTATCTTATAAGTGGGCTAGAGCATATCACTAAGAAATCTATCTCACAGGTAAGTATGTACAGTTTTCATTTTTATTTTTATTTTTAACCTTTTGATAATAAAAGCTAAATTGTTCGCTATAAAGTATTAAATTGGTATTCAATAAAATTAGGTCTTGCGACCGAAATTATTGATATCATACAAAAATTTATTACATCACTGCGAAATTTACCGTTTATTCTTAAGGTATAAATATCTTTAATCAATCAACCCAAAATATTTCAAAAATTCATCATGAGTTAAACTAGGTTATGAAACCGAAATTACTTTACCGAAAAGAGGGGTGCATATTTTTGATAATATTTGATTGATTAAAGTGGGATAAAAGCCAAAAAGATTTTTAATTTTATTTTTACTTTGTTTTTAAAATTAATATATAAATATTAAATTGATATTTTAAACTTTTTAAAATCAATATATTTAAGTTTGTAAATATTTGGAAAATTAATATTTTTAATATAAGTTTGTATGTATAAAACCAAAAATATAATATAAGTTTAGTGTGAATTTTTAAATTTTATTAATATGAATTTTTAAAGTTATGCATTTTTAAATTTAAGTTTGGTGTGAATTTAAAAACAAAAATGTACTTTATTTTGTTAAGTTAAAAATATGATTTTTAAAATTCGTCGTGAGTTGAAGACTAGGTCGTTGAACCGAAATTGCTCTACCCAAGGGAGGGACGAGAACTTTTATTATCATTATTTTTAATCTTATTGACTTAAAGTACGCCAAAAACATTAAAAAACCCAAAAAAATCTTTGCTTTTAAAACAACGTTTTAAAATGACGAAATTTTAAAATTTTGTCGAGGGATGTAATAGGTCAACGTACCGAAACAACCTCATCCTAAATAAAAAAGGAAAACAAAATTTTAAATTACTCCATAAATTATTTTATTATTAAAGGTTTTATATGTTAAAAAAAAAAAAAAAAAAGCAACCGCACTCGCGGTACTTTGTGGGTACCCACATCCGCACTCGCGGAGGGTGCAAAACCCATACTAGATAACTGGTCGACCAGACCAGTTTCAACACACCACACCCAATTTTTTTTTATTTTTCTGCGAAAAAACCCACAAAACCACTCCAAAATTCGCAATTTTTCACCGATAAACATCAAATTTTTTGCTAAAATCATGTTGAGAAGGATGCTACCAAGAAGTTACTCAAGAAAATTGGTAATTTCTACATCTAAACACCATTTAATTCGGGTTATTAGTGTTGTTGAACAAAAATATACCTAATTTGATTTTGATGATTTCTAGTGTAATTGTGTTTAAATTAATCGTATATTATGCTTGTATAACCTAGATTGATGCTATTTAACATGATTAGAAGCCTTAAACTTCAATTTTTGAGTAATCTAGGGTTTGTGTTCTTGAGCAAAATTGGGACTTTTTGATATAAACGGGTTATGGCCGAATTTTGTTGTTAGTTTATACTAAATTGAGTAGTGTAACATGTTTAGGTTGCTAAATGATCAAAACTTTGATCCTAAACATGATTTTCAAAAATTAAAGTGGACTTTTTGAGTCAAAAATTCATGAACTCAATTTAATTGAAATGAATGCCAATTGGAACTTGTTTAATTGCAAGTAATGATTATTTTGACATGTTATTTGAGATAAAAGCTAAAGATCATTGTATACATTCTCATATATGTTCATTTGTAAAAGTGTAGAATTGTTAATATTATGAAAATGTGTATAAAGTTTAATATAGATTAAACATGTCATTGTAATTGTTTTAATTTATGATTTTGCTAACACTAATGCATATTTGGATGCACAAAAATTGTGTTTGATATGTTTTGCAGACTGAAAGGGGTGAATCTTCATCCGCATCTCAGGCTCACAATGCTCCTCCTGAGAATGCAGCAGAACAGGAGATTAATGACCTATATAGACAAGAACTACCACATCAATACATTCCATATTCAAATATAGAATTGGCATATTTACATCCTAATTTAAGGTTTGATCGACATTGGATAGATTATCCAAAATACCAGAGAAACTTGCACACCCTTCAGTCTAATGTTGTTGAAGTACCTAGAGTCATAGATTGGGAACCATTAGAAAGAGTTGGATTAGCCGGTCCAATCAGAGAATTACTTACACAAAGGTATGGTAATTCTACTTTTACTAATTGGGAACGTTTGTTTAATATACGTAGACGTGTGTATAGAGAATGGTGTGTGGAGTTATTGTGTAGTATTGAAATAAATGATCGGGTATCTACCTTAACCGATCGTAGTTTTATTAGATTTTTATTAGGAGGAGTGATGCGCCATATGTCTCTACTAGACATGGCTCAGGCTTTGTGTATATATACGCCTGAGGAGTTGGCATCTACTGATTCTCAAGGGTTGATACTTAATGGTAGGAGAATTGATGAGAATTTTGATATGAATGGTGTATGGAGTAGAATGACTAGGCATACACGATTTCGTGGGGGGAATAACTCTTATACTGATATTGATAGAGCTGAGCTAAGAGTAATCCATAAGTTCTTAGCAAATTCGATTACACAGCGAGGTAAGAACAAAGAGAAAGTAAATGAGAATGATTTATTTTATCTCATGTGTATTCGAGACCCACAAAGTGCTGTGAGTATACCTTATTGTGTAGGTTATTGTTTATCCGCTATAGTTAAGAGTATACGGCCTAATGGGATAATAGGATGTGGTATCTTTGTTACCCTAATTGCTGAGTATCTCGGTGTCGATAGAAATCGGGGGGGGGGGGGGGGATTAATAATTGCAGCACCGGAACCCCGTGATACAATTGGTTTAAAAGTATATCATGATGCTAAGGTTTTAAAGAAAAAACATAACGCTGCAGCACCATATGAGGGCTCACACCCACAGGTCGAAAGAGATCAGCAGCAAGGTAACGCGGGAGGGGGGAATGAGATGACAGAAATGAAACTTTTTATGGCTCATCATGAGTATGAAATGGCTAGAAAACGAGCATTTCAAGATTGGCAGTATCATCAAAACCAAATCATGAGTCATCGTGCACACATAAATGCAACTTACATTGCGACTCCAATGCCCGTATTTCCTCCTTGGACTATACAGACCCGACCACCGTACCCTACATATGACCCAGCTCAAGCATTCTACAGTACATACGGCTATGATTGGGATCCATACTGGCACCAGCCTTATCAACCCTGATTTCTTTTATTTTTATTTTTATTTAATTGATAACTTGTAATTTTATACTTTTAATATTTCTTTTGATATTTTAATAGTTTTTATTTTCTAACTTTTATTATTAGATTTTTAATAATTTTTGAATGTGAGGTGATATACCCAACTTCAAAAATATGTATATATATGTTTGTAGTTTTTCTCATGTACAAAACAAGGTAAAACAGCGCATTTTCAAAGACTGGCATTAAGTTCAGCAAAAGCTAGTACTTTTGATGACAAAATGATAAACAAATGTGATGTAACAACAAGACGGAATGAACAAATGATGTGCACCATTTATTATTCAGCAAACAAACGCCAATATGTTTGGAAACTTTGGTAAAATTTAATCATTTTTCTACGCTAATCACCCTCAATAATTTAAATTGTTACTGATTTCTTGCAAATAAGGGCATTGCAAGATCTTAAGTGTGGGCAGGGGTTAAATTCTTTCGGATTTTGGGTTAAATTCTTTCGGATTTTTAAAATTTTTAACTTAAACACTTGGTTACCATTAAAAATACTAGTAACGCAGTAGTTGTATTAGAATCTAGTGCTCTCTGATAATAAAGAACAGTCCTAGTATTATATACTGACTACCCAATTCTAGTAAACTTTTTCAAAATTTTCAATTAAATGAACTCAAATTCATGTTTATACATATTTATGAACGATAAAACTAGGTGTTAACACCGAAATTATTGTTACCTCAGAAAGGACATAAATTGAGAAACAAACCAAAATGTTAGAATTCATTTAAAATGGAATAGAGGACAATAAAAAGGCAAATAAAAGAAAATAAAAGCCAAGTGTGGGAAAAATTTACCAAGTTATTTAAAACATATATCACATATTTTTTTACAAATAACTGAAGATGCTTTTGCTTTAGACTAAATTAAAAAGTTTTACCCGATTTACTGTAAGAAAGATGGATCTACACGATGAATCAATTCCATCATTAAAAGGAAGTAAAGTCTTCCGAAAAAGACACGCGCTTCTTGATTTAGGTCATGAAGTTGTCGTACAGACAAGCTGTAGGTTGACAAAAAATCTAGAAAATTCATCACTAAAATCAGCAGGAAATCCACGGACCTCAGCATCAAACAGGGTCGCCAAGTGGTCAGACTTATCCTAACCATGAGACGATCTGTCTTGTAAAATGGGGAGGACGCCGTGCAAATTAGCTTGATAAGACTAATGAATCAGATCCCCAGAAAGGATAATATCCTTAAAAGATCAAAAATCAGCTTTTAAGCCTGATATTACTCAATCCTAGAGATTGATCATAAAGATTGAGAATTACAAACTCATGGAATTCAATGATATCTAAACTCGAGCTTGAACGAGAAAATATTTTGATCAAAATTACAAACCGATTTGTTTTCTGAAAACCTATTTTTAATGCGTTCATTACCATTGAACGTAAAATTCTAGGAATTCACTTGGAATTCATTAGGTCACCTGAACCAAATCGGGTGTCAACCGTAAGAACGGTGGTTGCATAGCATGGTCGAAGATAGGACCTTGTGCCAGACCAAAAAATTATAAGGGTGGGCTTTACTATTGCTCCTACCAAGGATAGTAATTGCATCCGACACGTTATAGACCATAATTAAAAGCATGTCAGGGGACATTGCCTTAACAGTTGCTTGTTCAACGCTTTCCTTTACAACCGGACGGTAGTTTACCGAAAGGTAATATACGGAGCAAGTATACTGGACGTGTTTCTTTCCTAATACACGGTTAGCAAGTAGGTGACACAAAACCACAATTTGAGCTAAAATTTTCAAATATGAAACCCACCAAACCCACAAAAAGATTTTGCAAACACCGGTGAAGGGTTATCCCGGAAAACTTATCTAGGGTAAAAGCTAGGGTAAAATGTTTTCATAGTCATGTGGGACTGTAAACCACATCGTTACTACCATTGTTTATACCGCCGTATAGAAATCACTGATGTACAAAGTGTGAAGAATAAAGAAGTGATTCTAGTATTTTTATTTCAAGAATATATTGCTTGAGGACAACCAACGCTCAAGTGTGGGAATATTTGATAATGCTAAAAATGAACATATATTTCATAGCATTATCCCTCAAGAAAGACAAGCTTTTAGTTGCAACTGTTCTATTTACAATTGATATTCATTTAAATAATAAAAGGTGAAGACAAAAGACAGATTCGACGAATTGAAGACGCAAACGACCAAAAAGCTCAAAAGTACAAAGTACAATCAAAGTGATTCAAATTATTGGTGAGAAACGTCTCGAAATTACAAGAGTACAAGACGCGAAACACAAAATACAAGTTATTAAATTGTACGCAAGGACGTTCGAAAATCTGGAACCGGGACCAAAGACAACTTTCAGTGCGCGACGCAACGGACCAAAAATTACAAGTCAACTATGCACAAGAATATAATATATATATATATATATATATATATATATATATATATATATATATATATATATATATATGTTAAAAAAATACAGCAGCCCACGTTTAAATCAAGAGATGAGCTGTATTCCATACCTCCACACTCGCGGTACTTTTGTGAAGGAAACCTCAGCACTCGCGGAGGTCTACAGTGAAGTCAGGATCTATAAATTCAGATTTTTGGACGTTTTATTTACACATATATTTATTTTATTTTCTTTTTCTTAAAAACCCCATGTACCAAGTATCACTCCAATTAGTAATCTCAATTTGTAATTTTAATTTTAAGTTAGTGATAATAATAAGGTTGGGTTAGTCGAATGTTTTAAGGTCTTGTAAGTCGGAACTCTGTCCGTGTAACGCTACGCTATTTTTAACCACTGTAAGTTATGTTTATGTTATTTTCATTAATGTCTCGTAGCTAATTTATTATTATGCTTATTTAAGCCGAAGTAATCATGATGTTGGGCTAAAAATATTAAAATTGGGTAATTGGGCTTTGTACCATAATTGGGGTTTGGACAAAAGAACGACACTTGTGGAAATTAGACTATGGGCTATTAATGGGCTTTATATTTGTTTAACTAAATGATAGTTTGTTAATTTTAATATAAAGATTTACAATTGGACATACCTATAAATAACCATATACACTCAATCGGACACGATGGGCGGGGTATTTATATGTACGAATAATCGTTCATTTAACCGGACACGGGAATGGATTAATAGTCACTAGAATTATTAAAACAGGGGCCAAATTATATACAAGGACACTTGGTATAATTGTTAACAAAGTATTAAAACCTTGAGTTACACGCAGTTGATATCCTGGTGTAATTATTAAGCAAAGTATTAAAACCTTGTTACAGTTTAAGTCCCCAATTAGTTGAAATATTTGACTTCAGATATAAGGATAATTTGACGAGGACACTCGCACTTTATATTTATGACTGATGGACTGTTATGGACAAAAACCAGACGGACATATTAAATAATCCAGGACAAAGGACAATTAACCCATGGGAATAAACTAAAATCAACACGTCAAACATCATGATTACGGAAGTTTAAATAAGCATAATTTCTTTTATTTCATATTTAATTGCACTTTTAATTATCGCACTTTTATTGTCATTTTATTTAATTGCACTTTTAATTATCGTTCTTTTTAATTATCGCAATTTTATTTTATCGCATTTTTATTTATCGCAATTTCATTATTGTTATTTACTTTACGCTTTAAATTAAGTTATATTTATTTTTAATATTTTACATTAGGTTTTAACTGCGACTAAAGTTTTAAAATCGACAAACCGGTCATTAAACGGTAAAAACCTCCTTTGATAATAATAATATTACTTATATATATTTTTGTATTTTTACAAATATAGTTTAAAAAAAACTAATATAGCGTTAAGCTTGTTTAATTTTCCCTGTGGAACGAACCGGACTTACTAAAAACTATACTACTGTACGATTAGGTACACTGCCTATAAGTGTTGTAGCAAGGTTTAGGTATATCCATTCTATAAATAAATAAATATCTTGTGTAAAATTGTATCGTATTTAATAGTATTTCCTTGTAAAAATTAATACTATTTCATATACCCCTCGCAGAACATCAGTTGCTCGTTGGACCATTTTAGGGTGATTTTAAGAATGTCAACACAATCAGAAATCGAAAATTACTCGCCGCCAAATGCTACTCCATTTGGTGGCGCATATTAATGGGTTAATATGTGTCATGCCTACACAAAAGTTTGAGTGAAATAATGGGCCTTAAAACTATATATATCATGATAAGTCATGCGTACACAAAAATTTGAGTCAAATAATAAGCTTTAAAACTATATATATCATGATAAGTCATGCGTACACAAAAATTTGAATATGATATAAATTCGAAAATTTCTAAAATAACATTAAAAATGTGTAAGATGTTATTTTCGGCCTCTAGACGATATCGAATAGCAAGACACTTTCAGAAAGTCTTGCTTGTTAGGCCATTTTAACGTGATCTTGATAATTTTAGCACAATTAGAAACCAGAGATTACTCACTGCAAAATGATACTCAAGTTGCGGCGCTTATTAATGAGTTAAAATATGTGTTTAGTGAAGTGACATTAGATTTAAAATTAATTACGTTATACATAATTACAATGTGAGTGAATTAGTATGCCTTAAACTTATATATATCATATTAAAGCATGCGTACACAAAAATAATAATATGATAAAAATTCAAACGTTCAAAAAGAACATTAAATATGTGTACAATGTCATTTTCGTCATCTTGACGACCTCGAATGGCAAGACACTTTCAGATAGTCTTGCTTGTTGGGCAGTTTTAGGGTTTCTTGAGAATTTCAGCACAATCTGAAACCGAAAATTATTCTGTGTCACATGATTTTTCCATTTGGCGGCGCATATTAATGAGTTAAAATGTGTGTTTAGTGAAGTGACATTATATTCATTTTTGACATCTAGACAACATCGAATGGCAAGATACTTTCACAAAGTGTTGCTCCTTGGGCCATTTTTGGGTGATCTTGAGATTTTCAGCACACTCTAAAATCAAAAATTGCACACCGACAAATGCTACTCCATTTGATGGCGCATATTAATGAGTTAAAATGTGTGTTTAGTGTAGTGACATTAGATTCAAAATTATATGCGTTATACATAATTATAATGTCGAGCGCGTTTTGGCAATTTTCTCGTTCTATAGAATACTTGAGGACAAGTTTTCTTTCCCTAAACATTGTAAGATCACATCCAACCGATGTTTCATCATCAATGATATGTATGTAGGCATGTTTATATATATATATATATATATATATATATATATATATACATACATACATACATACATATATATATATACATATATATATATATATACACACACACACACACATATATATATATATATATATATATATATAAACTGTGTGTGTGTGTGTATGTATATATATATATATATATATATTTATTAGATAAACATTATCTATATATTTACATGTATAAAAACTGTTACACGTATAATAATCATAGTTATATGAATTATAACTAAAATGTAATAATAATAAAAATAATAATCGTAATCATATTCATAATTATAATTATAATTATGAATTATAATCATAATCATAATCTTAATTAATAATCATATAACTTATACAAATATACAATATTATAATCATAATATCATAATATTAAGATTAAAAAATGAATCTTCGGACGAATCGATCCAACATAGAGTCAACCATGTTTCTTCTTGTCTTATCCGCGTTTTACAATATTTTAAAATTGGTGTTTCTTCAATACCTACAAAAACAAATAAACATATATTATATTATATTATATATATATAATGTATATATATACATATATATATCTTATACTATATCTACTATATAATATATATATATATATATATATATATATATATATATTTCTTTCCATCTTAAAAAAATCGAGAATACAACATTAGTAATATGATGTGTTCTTTTGCATGATTGATATGAAAAAATGAGATGTAGATGACATATTTATAGACTAAAAAAATAATCTACATTACTTAGATGATTAAAGGTTTATGTACTGATTGATTATTAATTACTCAAAAAAATTATGACATTTTAATTTAATATGTTTTTTATTTCATTATTTACTTTTTTACTATAATAATTTTTAACTTTTTTACCAGAAAAAATAACTTACGTTACTTAGAAGATGAAAGGTTTATATATTTATTGATTATTAATTACTTAAAAAAATTATGACGTTTTAATTTAATATGTTTTATATTTTATTTTTTATTTTTTTACTGTAATAATTTTTAACCTTTTTTACCAGTCTAATAATTTATATGGGTAAATAAGCATATTTAATTTTTTAGGAGTCACTATTTAGATATATATAGATATTAACAAACATAGTTAATTATCATTTCGATAATTTATCATATATTAACATATGTAGTTAAGTAGAAAACCTGGTGGCGTTGGTTGACCAATACTAATGCACATGCAACAGACAGCGAAGTATGTACTACTGGTTTGTTAAGTGTTTATAGTAGAACTAACACGAAAACAAACTGTTTTCAAACTTGTTAAAGTTCAAGCATACCCAGCTCAGAATTGAGATCGTTGAAGCGTGTCTCATCCAGTGGCTTTGTAAATAGGTATGGTAGTTGTTGATCTGTTTATATGAAGTGCAGCTCGACGTCTCCTTTTTGAACATGCTCCCCTTATAAAATGATATCGGACATCTATATGCTTGGTCCTTGAGTGCATTATAGGATTTTTGGTGATGGCAATAACACTAGTGGTATCACAGATGACAGGTGTTTTGTGATATGTACACTATAGTCTTTTAGCTAGCTTTGCATCCATAGCACTTGAGCTGTATAACTACCAGCAGAGACATATTAAGCCTCAACAGTAGATGTTAACACAGAGTTCTACTTCTTGCTGGTCCAACTGACTAGCATACCACCCATCAACTAATTAACAACCTCGTGTTGTACTTTTCATGTCTATTTTACAACATGCAAATTATGCATCAAAATAACCGATTAGATCAAAATCTTGGTCCTTGGGATACCAGAGACTACATTAGGGATTACCATTTAGATATCTAAATATCCTTTTGACTACCAACATGTGTGACTCTTTGGGATCAGCTTGATAAGTAGCATAAGGACAAGTGGAGAACATGATATCCGGTCTGTTGGTTGTAAGACCAAGTAGGGAACCAACCATAACTTTATATTCGGTGATATTAACTGAATTTCCATTAGGATAAACATCAAGTTTAATTGTTGCCTTCATTGGAGTCCTTTTGTCTTTTGGACAAGTCAGACAAAATTTGTTTAACATATCGTTGAAATACTTATCTTGACTTATATAAATACCATCATCGAGTTGTTTGTTTTGTAATCTAAGAAATTATTGCAAATCTCTTTGTAAGCTCATTTATATGTCTCAGATATAAGTTTTGAAAAATCTCAACAATGTTTTTCATTTGTAGAACCATAAATTGTATCATCCACGTAAATTGTACTAACAAAATATCACCATCAATCTCTTTTGTAAAGAAAGTGGTATGAATTGTACCAATGGTAAATTTTAAACCAGTAAGATACACATTAAGTGTCTCATACCATGTTCTAGGTGTTTGTTTAAGGCCATAAAAATCTTCGTCTAATTTATCGACATGGCTTGGATATTTACTACTTATGAAACCTGCAGGTTGCTCTACGTAGAATTCTTTTTGCAGCTTCTCATTCAGAAAGGCAGATTTAACATCCATCTGGAAGACTAAATTCTTGTATGCAACAAAGGCCAGAAATATTCTCATTGCTTCCACCCTTGCAACAAGTGCATACTTTTCTCCATAATCCAATCCTTCTTATTGTCTATATACATGGGCTACCAATCTAGCCTTGCTTCTGACAACAATTTCATCTTCATCCATCTTGTTCTTGAATAACCACTTAGTACCAATGGTTGATACAAAATTCACATGCATGCAAAAATTACTAGTCAAAACATCCTCTTCTTTTGTTGTATCCTCTTCTTTCGTTGTAGACCCTATGTGCTTTTGAAATGTTGAAATATCCCAGGAAAATTCCATCATCTACTTTAGCATCAAATTTGCCAAGTTGGTCCCTAATAGGTTAGAATAAAACATGGTGTTCTAAACACATGAAAAAAAATTCCAATGTAGGGTCTTCTACCATTCAGAACTTCATACGTTGTCTTTTCATGTCTATTCACGATCAAAGATCTATTCTGGGTAAAACAGAAAGTATTAACAGCTTCTTCCCATTAGGAGTTCTTTAGCTCAGACTCAGCTAACATAGATCTTACATCATCAATGAGAGTTCTATTCCTTAGTTCTGCAACACCATTATGTTGAGGTGTTCTCATAGTAGAGAAATTTTGTTGAATACATTTATCAGCACAAAATTCTTCAAATGTAGTTTTTTAAAATTTTGTGCCATGATCACTTCGAAGTTTCTCACTAACTGTCCATTTAGTAACTCAATTCTTTTAATAAAAGTAATACTTTCATCAGTAACTTCACTTTTTGCTTCAAGCAGAACGCCCAAGTATACCTAGAGTACTCATCAACAATGACAAGTGTGATTTTCTTCCCACTACAACTGGCAATGTTGACAGGATCAAAAAGATCCATGTGAAGTAAGTGAAAGGTTTCGCAATAGATGAGATATGCTTTAACTTGAAAGATGCTCGATGATGCTTTCCCTTTTCACAACTAGGACACAATCTGTCCTTAACATAAGACATTGTGGGCAACCCGAAAACTAAAGCTCTACTTGAAAGTTTATGAATATCTTTGAATTTGATACGTGAGAGTCTTTTGTGACATAACCACTTAATGTTGTCTTTTGACTTCGAATATAAATAAGTATCAGTTGTAATGACAGTTGTATTTATGTCTCATGTGCCAAAACCACTTAAGGTTGTCTTTTGACTGCGAATAGAAACAAGTATCAGTTGTTGTGACAGATGTATTTATGTCAATTAAATATATGTTCTCATGACGTTTTGCAGTTAACAATGGTTTCCCTGTCTAGTCAAAATTATTACCAAATTTTCTTCTGAAATGGACTATCTTTCTCTTATTTATCAGTTGGCTTATGCTGATTAGATTGTGCTTAAGCCCAACGACATGTGCTACATTGGTGAAAGTGATATTCCCATTTGTTAAAGTGCCCAAACCCTTAGTATAACCATGTGAATTATCCCCAAATGTAACCATTGAACCATCTTTCTTCTAATAGTCCATCAGTAGGGACTTACATCCAGTCATATGTCTCAAAAAAACACTATGAAGATACCAGATTTGTTTGTTTCGAATGCCCTGCACAGTAACAGACGAATTAGTTAACCCATCCAAGGATGATTTCTGGAAGATTCATCTTTGATAATTTTATTTTCCGTTCTGCTGGGTTGCTTGCATAAGCAGCAACAAATGTGGTCAAAGTTTCAAAAGCAGGCATATAACCAAGTTTAACAATATAAGCTTTTTCAGCTTTCTTGTATTCAGAACATTCGTGAGACAGATGTTGTCTACTACCAAAATTATAACATTTTCTTTATTTTCCGTGCTTGTAGAAATTGGTTGCAGGTGGAAGGGTATAGAGTCTTACTCTGTTACTGGTTATTGGTAACAGCCAACAAGAGTTAGTCCAACTTAGCAGTCAGAATATGTGTCACAGATGACTCAACAACAAGCTCTTTACCCCTTGACTTAATTTTGCTCTTATGACCAAACTTTCACTTAAACACAGCTTCATCATTGGCCATTGTCTTAACTTTACCTTTTGTCTTAACTTTACCTTTTGGTCTTTGGTTACTCGTTGACCAATAAAACTTTCAGAAGTGCACACAGTAGATACAGGTAGAGAAAACTTAGCATAATCGAAGAGTCAGCAACCTCATTGGTCGAGGTGTCGATTCGCCAGCCACAATAGGTCTTACTGATTTTTTTGTTAGTATGTTTTTGTCGTTAACCACCTTGGCAACAGTATTTAGCAAGATAGTCTAAGGATTTGTTTCAAGTATGGGGGTCCATGAATGCAACCTCTGAAAGGCAACATTAACAGCATAATCACTAGCAAAGAATGCTTCAACTTGGGCTGGTACTTGCTCGTTAACAAATGTAGCAGTGCGTTGAGCAGATGTGCACCAAGAAATCACAAACCTTTTTTAGGTTTGTGAGCTGCTTCTTAACATATGCATCTTCAACATGTAAAGTTTAGAAAGAAAAGTTTGGAAAGTAATGTTTAGATTTTTAAGATTTGAAATTTCTCTTTTTAATGTTTCAATTTCAACATATTTAATTTTAAGCTTCTCATTTAAAATTTTAATTTTAGTTTTAAGTGTTTCCCTTTTACTGCCTCTTCAGAGATCAATACTCAGATAGTTTAAAATTTCATCTTTTTTATCATCAGTATAAGTTCGAAAGTTTTCTACCTTATACAACATTTTAGATTCCATTTAGTAGAGTCCATGTTGTAGTTGGCTTCCCTCATATCTGCTAGAAATGTGCTACCACATTCTTCCTCATCAACGACCATCAAAAACATCTTTTGACCAGATGATCTACTAGTGCACGTTTCATCACTATCACTATCTGAAGATGAAGATGATGAAATGGTTTCATCCCAATCATGATGTTTAGCCACAAGAACCTTCTCTAGTTTCTTTACCTTATTCTTAGCCTTAGAAGTTTTTCCATATGGGCCTTCATAGCTTTGTACTTATCTGCCTTTGAAAAAGAGTTAGCTTGAGTGGATGAATTTTTGGACATGCACTCAGATGCAAAGTGTCTAATCCTTCCACAGTTATAACATTACGATTTGAGGGTAGCAGCAGATTTGCTATAATAACTCTTGGTTGGCCTTTTGCTGAATTTGTATGGTTTGTTGGGCTTGCTTCAATTGAACTTCTTAAAACGCCTAGCCAGTAGTACCATTCCTTTAGTGAATCCTTCTACATAATTACCATCACTGTTTTCATATGACTCGGTCACACTCACTTCACTTTCTTCTGCTGACTCTTCTTCAGCATAATAATTCTGTGCTGGAAGAGCTTTTTGATCTTTCTTTTTTGAAGCAGCAACAAGAGCAGCTTCTTCATTCTTAGAAGTTTTTAAGTTACCTGGAGCATAATTATAATTATCTTTAAGGTTCAACCCAAGTTTAGCTTCTGCCTTCTAATGGTTCCATAAGGTTCCATACATAGATAGCATTTCAAAGTTTGAGTTTTCCTTAGAGGGTCAGTAACATGTTTCTACTTAGCAGGTAGAGAATCAATGAATTTGTTGACTTGTTCAACTGTGTAAGTCATTTTAACACATTCAAGATCACTTATCAAAGAAGTGTATCTAACTATGGCATGTTTCAGTGTCTCATTTTTGTTAGCGGAAACAGTTCATAATCATATTTTAAAGCAATGATTTTATTTTGTCTAACCTCAACTTTTCCTTCATAAGTCAGGTCAAGATAATATATTATAACTTTTGGAGTTGTTTTCTTCTTAATAATTTTAAACACATGTTTGGGTAAGGAGATAGCTATTATAGTTTTTGCTTTTGGATTTAGACTAACACGCCTCTTATCTTCTTCCTGCCATCTAGATGGAGGGAGAACAACCTCTCTGGCCGTAGTGCTAGAAGTTTCATATGTAACAAATATAGTAGGCAATGTTTCACTAGGGATATAATGGCCATTTTTCACAATACTAGGAGTGAGAGGGTCAACTTATTCAAAGTGGAACATCATTATATCTCTCCAAGTCTCATGTTCATTTTCATCGAATTTTAGTGGTTTATTTGAAGAACCATTCTCGAGACATGATGTGTTTAAAACATTGGTCAATAGAGATTCAGATCCAAGATATTAAATTATCAAGACTAAATGCTCAGATATCAGTTGTTGGTCCCAATTAACAATTAAGCATAATAAGTAAGTAAATTAACAAGAGTCAAAGTAATTTTCAACTTATTCTTTTATTTATAAAAATTTCAAAGAATCACGGTTATCTTAAAGCAGGATAGATAACTGGTTGATACATATTACGCCTTGATAGCTCAGGCACACTAAAAGCATATACAAGATTTTACAGACTACGTTAATTAATTTCCACATCACTAACTAAAGCATTTGCGGAATTTTCTATATATAGAGAAACTATAAACCATGTAAACCTTCTATTGACCAATGGCTAACACATGCTTGTACTTTAGCCGACAGAGTTGGTAGAAAGCACGTGACTCTCTTTCTTGTATTGAAGCTAATTTAGGAACACCTTATAAAGGATGGGCACATTTTTTAATAAACAAATAGAGTGTTGGGTTCCTAATGCATTAACAAGATACATCACGAACTGCGTGTGTGATATACTTCTGCATTCCACATTGTCTTGTAAGGTTACATATCAACCGCCGACTAGTGTCTATCTTTCTTCAACTTAGTCTTTGATATCAGTCGAATGAGCACGCTTGATGTAGACAATACAGAAAACAAACTATGCCTTTAAATGATAGACATAATCTGTCTTAGTGATTGCTGCTGATGGTTCTTCTGTTGCTTCTTCTATGATCTTCTGATGGTTGTTAAGACAGAACACGGATGCAACTATCTTGTGTTGATAATGCAGTCAGCATAAATAAACACTTGGACACGTCACAAAATGTTGTTTCTATACTTAGAAAATAGTAAAACTTGCTAGTCACACATAAATACAATTAGTATTACAGACCATGTTTTGTCATAATTAAATCCTTAATAACATTATTGATTCAACAACCACATTCATCCTCTTCCCTCTCCTATCTACTCTCGCATCTTTCTTTTCTCTTCATCGGATCCAAATTACTTTCTCCTACCTATCCTTTGACCTCCATAATTTCTTTAAATTGATTATCAAGATATAAACACCTGAAGGATGTTGATTTTTATGGTAACGACCACCGACATAAATCATTGTATACACCGCAGCCATAAAAATCATTGTAACCACCATCGTTGCCATAAAACCGTTGTAACCACCATCGTTCCTTTTTTTCGGCAAATGTCTTCCACCGACAACCCCCCTTCTTTGTTTTTTTTTACTCATATCCCAAATTTTGGTAGTGGTGGAAGGGAATCATGTTGGTGGCAGGGATATGGGCATGCGGTCGATTGTGGTTGTGGAAAAAGGTTGATGTTGATAGTTGACGGAGTTTGATGGTAGTCAGATGGTGATGGTGGATGGAGTTTGGCGATGATGGTTGTCGGAGGTCGACAATAATGGTAATCGGAGGTTGATTTTTGTGATGGATGAAGGTTAAAGGTGGTGGTTGATGGAGGCTAATGGTGATGGTGGAAGGAGGAAGACGATGGTAGCGGCATTAGCACAACTTTTTTGGTGGCAAAAGGTTGCAAATAGTGGTGGTCGAGGTTTGAAGACGATGGTGGTGGTGGTGGCTGGAGATTTATGGTGCTGGTCGGAGGAGGTAGATTGTGGTGGTGGCAGCAGGTGGGTGGTATATAATGTTGGTGGTCTGAGGTAAAATAAAAAATTTACTTGTAAGACATGTATAGTTACGAAAATATCCCAATGAACAAAAAGCTAAAAGAGTTACCATTCTTGTAATTTCACAATTCAATTGTATAAAATTACTAAAAAAATGTAACTACAGTAAAACCTCTATAAATTAATAATGTTGGGACCTGGACATTTTATTAATTTAGCGAGATATTATTATATCGATAAATTAATAAATTATTAATTTAAAACATTGGCTTATATTTGTGAGCAACTCTCAAAATAATACGACATTCAAAATTACCGTGTCCGTTCACTTTACCTATTTGAATAAATGATAAACATAGACCTTCAAAATTCTCATTTCATTTACGTACATTCATACATTAATAAACTTGTCAAGTTCAATGTACATAGATCTAGTTTGATCACTATAAAATATCTAATGATAAATTTTAAAATCACATCTAGATCGATCATTATATATTACTTTTTTACTAAAAAATTCTAAAATTTTGAAATATTTTAGTAATTATTAATTTATAGTTTTGCTGGAACCAATATATTTACATTGAAATTTCAAAAAAATTATTATCTTATTATTTTATCGATTAGTGTCCAATTTTGTACTGGTCCCAAGTTGGGACCGAACAAATTATTAATTTTATCGAGGTTATTAATTTATCAAGTATTAAATTATAGAGGTTCTACTGTATTTGCCAAAGAATGTGTATTTACTCATTCATCTTTTAAAATTTTCTTTCTGCAGCTACGCCATTAATTTTGTTGTTTCTATAAATATATTCTCATAAATTAGTATGGGTTATGATTTATATAACACGGGCGGATTTTTTTTCCCCGTATGGCTTTAAAAAAAGAAAATTATACTAAAAAAATTTACTAGAAAATAATATATTTTTTTTAGTATTTAACTTCATGTCACTAATTTTACCCCTTCTATAAATCCGGTTCATTTTCCACTTGGCCACATAAATTAATTTGGTTGCTAACTATATTGTTTTACCGTTTCACTATATATTAGAGAGTATGACTTATAATGATATACTTGATCATATCCGTATGTATAAATGTCAATGTTTTGACGGTATCGAGGTCACCCTTACAATCTTGAGGTTGAGGGTTCGAGTCCTGTTTGTTATGCAAAATTCACCATTCAATTAATTATTATTTTCAAACGTATGCTAATTCAATCAAAATCGCACTCTCCTATATTTAACAGGGCCTAAATTTTAACGGAGATATGTGAAATAACTCTAAAACTAATTAAACTTTTTTAACAAAAAAAATGAAAAACAAACTAAATTAATTTTATAGTTCAAGCTGGCTGAAGATGACCGGCGCCGGTGGACGGAGCTGGTTTAGCAAGGTAAGTAGGATTGATATCTCCGGGCATCACAATGACGATTTTCGGTTCCATTTCTAGTGGTAATTCGATACGAAATTCATTCGCCGATTGTTTTTCATGATCACCATTTTCTAATGAACTATTTGTAGAAGAATATGGGTTTTTGTAAGAGCATACTAAAATAACTAATGCAAATGCTATTAGGATTAACATAACCGCCAAACCACCGAAGAGGTACGGAATCGGAGAGTTCCACCGGAATCCGGTGGCGGCTGCGGTGGCTGAGACTGGAGGTGGTGGTGACATTTTTGTATTTATTTGGTTTGTTTTGGAGTGCAATAAAAATGGTTGGATTATGGTTCTATTTATATTTGAGAAAAAGTAGTGGTGTAGAAACAAGTTTTGTATGTAAATGTAGCTAGAGCATGGATTAGGATGAAGTGTAAAATGACTAAAATACCACTAGATAGTGCTTGAAACAAGGATTGTTTCCTTTTGCTTTTGCTTTACGATTTCTTTTACTTGTTTAGAAAAAATAATACTTCTTTTGGAAGTGTGTTCATAATTTCTGCTTGTATTATGACATCAATTATTTTCATTTTATTGTTGAATTAATAATTGCTTGAACTTATCCGTATGTTACTTCATCCGTTTCAGTTAAAAGTGCCCATTTTAACTGTGTACACAATTTTAAAATTCTTCACTATCACTAACTATATAATATGTCGAGCCATATAATATGTCGAGCCAGACATCATAATTTTCAGAAAATAAGATTCTTAGGTCCACCACTAATTAGTGTTAGGAAATGTATAAATAAGAACTTATTGATAGCATTTAGGCTATATATCTTTGATGTGAAATCTTAAACTTAACAAAGTTAATGGATAAATATGTCTGAATCGTGTTTGGTTCATTGATTAGAATTAAGGAATACTTATATCTATACCCTTTAGTGAAAGTGTTTAGTAGATAATCAAGTGTATTATCATATCAAATACTCTTTTAGACTCCCATGGAACCTTTAGGTGTGTTACTCCTTTCATTCTCTCTAACCAATTTAATAGTTTGGACTTTGGATGAACTTAAGTTATTACGAGTAATTTGCTACCAAATAAAGACAATGAATACATAAAACGCAATCAATTATAATCAAAATATTCAAAATAAAGCAACTTCAAGCACCCTCTTATTAATTAACGATAATTATGCGATCAACTAGGGTAGCAAAAATAAAAATAAAATCATGATTCAAAAAAAAATGCCCGCTAAAAAAGTATTACTTTCTCATGTCCAGATTCACGTACAACTAATCAAAAAAGAATTTAGTGAGTAGATTTGTTGTTTTATTATTAAAAAGTTAGTTAATGAAAACTTTTAAAACTAGTGTAACCCTTGTAGTAACTTTCACTTGAAAAAAAAAAAAAAAAAAAAAAAATATGTAAAAAGTCGGGGCCCATTTCGTCGCAAGTCACGAGTTTCATTCTGTTTTCCAAATTGGCATCACCAAAACTAACTTTTCACCAACTCCACTTTTACTTTTTATTATTAACTAGATCCGGGTTGGCCCGCACGATGCGGCAAACCTTTCCGATTGCGTATTCACATTTAGCATATCGTATATTTAAAATGTACTGCGTAGTCACATTTAACGTAGCGTATATTTAAAATATAATGCGTATTCACATTGAACGACAAATGATCACATCACTTTTAGTATATTTAAAATTTCTACAAAATGACGGGTAATTTCCTTGTTACTACTCCATTTTATTTCCCTTTTCTAAATGATTCAACAATTATCAACTTTTTCAATCTTTTTAGATCTGAAAACACAAATACTAAATTATAAATAATTTACTGTGAAGCTAGAACTTACAAATTAAAGATTGATAAGTTACCTCCGCTAATAAATTTTGAAAGTATATCTAGAAAAATGAGTCATTTGTCTGACCTATATATCATCACAATATTTATCAATATTAGCAGTAACAAGTAAGTACTTACAACAAATAAGTTAAAATTTAATTATCTTACTATTATTATCTTCAATTAAATTACTAAAATACCGTGCCTCTTTTTTTTTTTTTTTTTTTTTTTTTTTTTTTTTTTTTAATAAATTCGAGTTATACCTTTTGAATGAGTGGTTAAGAGAATTGAAAACGAGAAGAAAATTGAGTAGCATCGATAATTAATAAACTTGGGATCGTACAGGATAATGTTGTGAACTTTTTTACATAGACTTGGATCCTCCCAAAAGAGGAACTTTCTCTTGGGTTCTTTCTTCTCATATTCTCCCCGTCAAACGATGGTTATTCGGTATGGGACAGATGATGACCCGAATGACACAACTATTGGGCTGTGAAGAATTGATCTAAAACAATTGTTCGAGCACCTCACAGATCACGAGGATGAGCTCAACGATCGCGATGGTTCTTCAAGCAGCTCGCGGATCGCGAGGCTTGTCTCGAGAATGGCGAGGGTTGTATCGCGAATCGCGAGGCTTGTCTCGCCTGTGAATCGCGAGACTTGTCTCGCGAATCGCGAGGCTAGAAATATGTGTCGTGAGTAGAAAGTCGAATCATATTAGGAAACGATTTCTTTTATTCCTAAAAATTGTAACCCTAACTCATTGTATCTATAAGCACCTACGAAAATTAATTAGGAAACTCTATCTGGTTGGCCGTTGACTAAACTAATCGTTAGATTTGATATAACCACGTTAAATTCGTGTGTTATTTACGTTTCTTGTTTGCGGTTGTGTTTATTTGTTTGTTATCGGGTAGGTCTTGATAATCAGGTTTTGTTTGTATCCACAAAATCCAAACAGTGGGAGAAAATTGTGGGAGAGTCTTATGTCCTAAACTTCCCTGTTGATATTTTGCTCCTTACGGGACTATCATGGATGGAGAAGATGTATTTGCAGTGGAATTAAAATAGTATAATATTTTTTTTAACGACATAATTTATTAAAAAAACTAACAAGACGTTAGAAAACAATTACAAAGAATGTAAAGGATTAAAAAACTAATAAGACGTTAGAAAATAATTTGAAGAAAATGGTAAACAGATAACAACAACAATAAAAAAACAAAAAAAAAGTTCTTGGGTTAAACACAATTAATCGCTCAAAAGTTTATTACATAAAACCTTAATCGCCCAAAGTGGGAGAGAAGAATATAAAATGCAGTAATGATTAAAATGACCTAAAACGTCTATTTATACTCTAAGCATAAAACTACCAATGTACACAAAGGACCTTGGAAAATATAGATTTAGGCATAACTAGTCTTTGTACTTTTGGTAAAATGGAAAAGTTAGGTTGAACTGTGTCTCACATGTGTGCAACCTTAACCAAGCCTCATATTAGGTATGTTACTGTAAAAATGGTTACACGTGATTCACAAACAACTTAACCCTTCATACCAGTCATCGATCTTCTCTCAGCCAAACACTTATCGCAATCAGGGTCAGAATAGATAGACAAAACAAGGCTATCACTTTTTAAAAACAGTATACCATGTCTATGTGATCCCTTTAGATACCTCAAACTCTTAATGCAAGTTATAAATGTGACTCAAGAGGAGAGTACATTAACTGACTTAAACAGTGAACAACATAAGAAATTAATATCATGTCTTGTATGTGTTAAGTAGATTTATTTTTAATTAGTTGTTGATATTTAGTGATATCATTGACTGGAGTATCACCAACCTTCGCAATAGCAAGGTCTTAAATGACCAAACCAGACTCCATAGGAGAACTGGCATACTAGTTAAACCAAACTGAGCAAGAAGTTCTACGCAGTATTTCCCTTGATTTAGACAAATACCGGCTTCATTTCTTAAAACCTCAATACCTAAAAAGTACTTTAACTAACCCAAGTCTTTAATCTTAAACTTAGAGTTCAAATACCTTTTAAAGTTATCAATTTCAGTCACATTATTCCCAATAATAACTATATCATCTACATAGACAAGTAAAACTAAAAGCACATCATCTTTACTCCTAGCAAGCATAGAGTAATCATTTAGACTTTGAGTTAGACTATTATCAACTAAAGGCTTGGTTAATTTTTTCATTCCAATTTCTTGGTGCTTGTTTAAGACCATACAAAAATTTTATTAATCTACAAACTTTATCGGTATCATTTTCAAAATACCCTTTTGGTAAACACGTATAAACATCCCCATCAATACTTTCATATAAGAATGAATTATCAACATCAAGTTTGAAAAGAGGCCAGTTATTTTAAACTGCTAATGTAATAATAGTTCCAATAGTTATAATTTTCACCACATGAGAGAATGTTTCATCAAAATCAGCACCCTCTCTTTGATTAAAATATTTAGCAATTAACCCTAGCCTTATACCTTTCAATTTCACAATTATCCATGTATTTAATTCTGTGCAACCATTTACATCCAATAGGTTTTTTACCACTAAGCAAGTCTGAAATAACCCAGGTGTTATTTCTATATAAGGTTTCCATTTCTGGAATCATGGCATCAACTCAATTTTTGTCTTTAGATGCTTCAGTATAAGTAACAGGCTCAATAAACTTATTTAGACTATTAACAAAGCAAAAAATTATCCTTGCTTAAGTTAGCATAATTAATAACTTTTTAAAAGTCATACTTAACTTTAGTATGCAAAACATAGTCATTTAACTTCTTAGGTATGTAAGGCTTTCTGGTAGATCTCCTTAGAGCATCTATTTTATTAGATATTTGTTCATCTTGACCCTCGTGAGCCTGTGCCTCTTTCAACTCATCATTAGGAGTTGCACTAGTTCCTCTTTACACATATGAACCATATGTACTGGTGGTTGAAGGTATGTTACTGTCATTTTCATTATCTTTCATTCTACCAGACTTATGTGATGTGATTCAGTGGTAGGATGTGAACTACTACCCTCGCCTTGAGTTGCCTACTCATCAACATTGGGCAAATCATTATTTTTGTTGTTCTGGTCAAATAATTCATCAAACAAGTTAAGCTGAGTTACATTAAACTTTTGATAATCATTGGAGTCATCTTGATGTTTAGCAGATACCTTAAAAGGAAACATTTATTCATAAAAAACTATAACTCTTGAAAAAACAAAAGATTTGTGATCAAGACTCCACAACTTATAGCCCTTTTTGCTATTTGAGTTACCCATCATAACACATTTTTCAGCTTTAAAGCTATCTTATCACTTTTATTTAAAATTTTTGCAAAACATAAACAGCCAAAACATTTTAATGTAAAAGATAAGGCATATTATTTTAGACAAACTTATAAGGAGATTTCCCATTTAGCACATATGTAGGAAACCTATTAATTATAGAGTAGTTAAAACATACTTAGTCCAAAAATAAAGAGGTTTGATATCGCCTAAATCGAACATGTTCTACAAATCAATTTAAGATGATATTATTCTCATTTAAGCTAAATTGTGCCCTATTCTTGTGAACATTCAACGTTTTATATGTTTGAAAAATTTGGTGTGATTTTGTAGGCAAAGAAATGAAGAGAAAAATTAGCTTTAGAAAACATGAGGCCGAAAGCTAGATGAAGTACGATTGAGGAATGAAGAGAAGTTGAAAACAGCAAAAAACGGTCCCCATCTGTCTGGATATTTGCAGCTATTTTGTTCATTACAGTTCCAAAAAAACCCAGATGCACATAAAACTTTGCCGGCCATTTAAATAGTTGTTGGCTAATTAGTGAAAGAGCCCCCCGACTATTTAAACAGCCAACGACTATATGATGAAGGTGTTTGAAGATCGAAAATATTTAAATTTTGATTTGAGCTTCCAGCTAAGTGAACAATCAGCAGCTAGTGGAGGAAGGTTCTAGAAGATTGGAAAAAGCTGTCGGCTGTTCATGCCAGCCGTAGGCTAATCATGAAAACAGTCGTCAATTGTACCAACCAGCCGTAGGCTCAATTACAATTTGAGTTTTTAGGGGTTTTGCCCTATAAATAGATGGAAAATCTGTAGACTTTGATATCACATTCAATTATTTTTAGGTTAATTTTTAGATTATTTTAGTTTTTTCTTAAATAGTTAGGGTTTTACTTTTCAACTATTTCATTGATTCAAATCCTAATACTTTATTAATTGAAGTATTTCTTATTTTAGTCTAATGTCTACTTTAATCTTTATCGCTCTTACTTATTTAATATTTATGTTTAATTACATTATGAGCTAAATTTGTAAGTATTTACTTGGTATGAACGTGAACCTTAGTTAGGATTAATGTATTTCACATATGTTTTTATAACTTGTATGGATTAGAATTCTTATGTTTAAGCAAAGATCCATTGATTATCTAGAGATCGAGATAGAATTGTATGTGTTAGATATGATTGATGAACCTAGTTAATCCGAATATATGTCCATTACTAGTACTCTATGCATGTTAACCTAGGTAGTGTAATTTATTATTGAATGCGAACCAGTTGAAGATAATAAATTGACTAGTATACACCTAAGTCTTGGAATCTAAATGAACTTTACAACACATTGTATGTCTATCCGATATATGAAGTTGGTGATTTAATGAACCTAGTTAAGTCAACGCTTAGATCATAATTATCAACCTAATTCATGTTAAGATGTTTATTCACTAGCTGTTCGACTTAGTAAGTAGGCATTTCAACTAAAGTACAAGTCATTTAAAGTACTATATTTTCAAAAGATTAATTCGAAGCTAGGGGGATTTTGAAAGTCCAAGTGAATACCCTTTTATCATATTATTACTTGTACTTGCATTTTTAATTCTTGCTTTAATGTTAGTTAATGAAAAACTCACAAATCAATTGTGACTTTTAATTACAACAATCTTAATTGTCATGCTCCCTGTGGAACGAACTTGACTTGTTTATTACCTATTATCACATTGATCTGGTGTGTTGCATGTAAGTGTGCTAGTTAATTTTGTTTGATAACTTTAAAAGTTGATCTACGCACATCAAGGTATTCCCCCTATAACATAAGGGACCTAGAAACATTTAAGAGGTGTTTATGTTTTCTCTCAGCAATTTCATTCTGTTGTGGAATGTATGCGCAAGAAGTGTAGTGAATAACGCCATTAATTGTTTTTGCAAAACAAATCCATATTATTGTTATAGACTCGTCACCATTATCTGATTTAAATGCTTTAACATATATATCAAATTGATTATTTAGAAAATTATAAAATGTATCTATTTTTAAAAACACTTCAACTTTTGATTTAAGTAAGAAAACCCAGACTGCTTTTGAAAAATCACCCACAATAGTCGAAATACTAATATCCTTATTTACTAGTGACCTTATAGGGACTTCACACATCAAGATTGACTAATTCTCCCATAGAGGTTGATTTATGCTCACTTAATGAAAAGGGTTCTCTAATTTGTTTGACATATAACAAACTTCACAAGGGCCAACTTGAACCCTATTATGGTCAAGTTTAAAGCCATCTTTTAAAATATTTAAAACAGTGTCAGCAAGATGACCTAGCTTACTATGCCAGGTCTCTCAGATAAAAAAAAAAACAAGTGGAAATACTTATGCAAACTAAAAGATTTATGGAGCTTATATTAACCAAATAAAGATCATCAACCTCTTTACCAATCTCTAGAGACGTCCTTGTTTTCAAATCCAAGATATAACAATTATATCTAACAAAAGCTTTATTATATTTGCACAGTCTGAAAATAGACATAAGACATACACAATACTCAAATATAACAAAAACATCAAACATTGTCAATTTATTTGAAATTTAAGATTTCCAATTTTTCCCTCTTAAAGCTTTAGTTCCATTAGGATGATTAACATAAATTTTAAGATTAGTAACATCAAAAACATCAGACATATTTGACACAGAACCGGTCATATGTTGGCTAGGTCCAGAGTCAACAACACACTCATCTGGGAATTTGTCGTCACTATTAACATACTATTAGAGTTAAAGAACATAGAAAAATTTGAGGTGAACATTTTGCTATTCTTTTTAAGATTACCTGTCATATAAGAGCAAGTGGAACCGTTGTTTATCTTATCATCCAAAAGACCAAGTAACCTAATCACTTGATCACTTGTTAGAATAACATCAGTACCATCACTAATACTATTTAAACTACCACCATCACTAATACTATTTAAACTACCAGAAGTTTTATTTGTATTATCATTGACAGTAACTGTAAGTAACTGAAGGGAGGTGAATAGTTACTTAGTTGATTTTTACAAAAGTTTTCGATTTAGAACTTGAAATGACTATAGTGAAATTTGATTTTTTTGTTCACAAGTAATGTAAAATAAAAAGATAAGGGATAAGAGAACAAACACAGAGATTTATAGTGGTTCGGGAAGATGTTAACTAATCTTCCTTAATCCTTAACTACGATACTCCAAAATCGGTGAAGTGTCCGGATACAACACTAGCTCCTCGATAAGCCGCAACTTATGAACCCTTACGTTCCTTTAAAGAATTCACAATCACCAAATGCTCTTACCACAAGATCCTAATGCTCCAACTAAGTGAAACCATTAACTATCTTCTAGATCCCTTTAAGAAGATAGTTACAAGTAAACTTATAATTAAGTTTACAATCACTTTTGCTAGAATCACTCTAAATAGATTACAATAATATTTGAATGATATCAGTAAATGCATGAAAATGTAAGTGCAAGAGGTGAGTCTTCAAATGCTCCAAGTCTTGGCTTTTATAGGCAAGAGAATTTCAAAACCGGCCCCATGCGGCTCACCTCACGGTCGACCGTGGGTCGATCGCCCAGACTTCTGACCTCTAAATTTGTAGCCTTTTGAGACCTTTAATTTTTGTCACTTTCCCTTATTGGATGGCTGCAATTAGAAGCCAAAAACATCTGAAAAGACCTGCATTACCCTTTTTATCTTGGATGTATTCTTGGAAGTTGACATTGGCTTAAAAGAGGAAAGCCCCATTGTACTTCTAGTGTGTCATTGATTTCTCTTTATGGCAAATGCAGAATTTTGATCCTTTGACAAACCACAAGGTTCCAAACTTCATATCACAAGTCTTCAAGGTTTTTATCATCATTTGATTGCAAGTATATGCATTCATTGGTCACTTGCAACCCTCTAAATAAGATCCATTTGTTTTATATGAAGACTTCTAGGAAGTTACATTAATTACATAATTAATCATATAACGAATGCTTAATGATTAATCAAGTGGAGAACATCTCTTTAGTTTGGACTTTAATGACCATCCTAATTTTGTCGACATTTATTTTAGATTTCAAAAGGATGACTTGTAAAAGGACATTTTAGCAATACTTATGTGTTTAACAATAATCACAAGCTAAAATGTCATTAAGACGTCATTAGGTGAGATTAAGAGAGATTAACGCCCTAGAGACCAAAACATGTGAAGAGGACAAATATTCTAACCATGTTAAAATAGGTTTCATGAATTAAAGATGTCCCAAAGTGGTCAAACTTTATTTGATAAAAAATTCGGACAGAGAGAACTGCGGGTCTGCGATCGATCCACGGTCAACAGTGGAGTCGACCGTGCACCTTGTTCTTTAGAGACCAAGGTACAGGGCACCCACGACTTGCAGTCAACCCTGGACCCAGCCGTGTATTTTCTGAGATTTTTAAATGACTCTTTTGACTTGTTTATTATGTGTAATGGTCGTTTACTCTAGATCATGTAGGCTCGTGAACTTGTGTTGTTCTATACGCTTTTAAGCACATAAACTTGGTGTCATCATCAAAACAAAGTGGTTAACATTTGAATATTATCATTGGATTACTAAACAACAGTAACATTAGAAGATGATTTAGTTATCCCTTGTCCAGTTCTTTTAATTCCATGTGGATAACCAATCACCTAAAAATATCTATCAACAATATGCACTAACCCATTACAATGAGTACATTTGAAGTTTGAGTTAAAAACTTTTTGCAATTTTTCATTTTGAAACAAACTTTGACTAAAAAACTTAGAATTAAAAGACTAATTTCCACTAGAGTTATTCCTATCAGAAGAAGAACCAACATTTTTGTGTGATTCTTCCTTGGAAAGAATTACAAAAGCTATTATTACAAACGGCAAAGGTTCCTTTGTTAAGATATTACTTCTTATTGGTTGATATATGTCATCTAACCCCATCACTTTAACAACCGGTTATGTTCAACAAATGTGTTTGAAGCATTAGAAGTACATGTGGAAGTTTAACCAAAGCATCAAATTGTTTCAAATAAGTATTCAACTTATGATAATATTTAGAAAGAGTGGATCCATTTTGAGTTAATGTATTTATTTTATTATGTAAATTAAAAGTTATAGATTCATCAATTTTATCATATGTTTCTTTTAACTTTTAACTCTGCCCAGGCAACGGCATCATTATAATTAAAATTTTACCCATTGTACAATCGTTCACTTAAAGATCCAAGAATTCAAGATAACACAACAGAGTTATATCTGTCCCATTAAAGTTTTAAAACACCATCTTCAACATCACTCATTGGTAATGTACCATCTATAAAACAAGTTCTAACTTTAGTATTTAAAGCACGCCACATAGCCCTACTCTAAGTATTGTAATTTTCTTTTTCGGTCAATTAAATCCCAAAACTAAATCACCAGTAGTATCACTAGTATGCAAATAAAGAGGGTCAATAAAATCAAGATTACTAACCCTGGTTGCCCCAGAGCTATCACCCTCTTCCAAGTCATTAAGCAAAAAAGAAAGAATAAATAAAAGTATACAAAACAATAGGAAACAATAACACCTAAAGGATAAACTTATACCTTGATCAGGTTTCAAATAATTAGGGTCAATAGTTGGGCATAAGTATCCTCTCTTCTACAAAGAAACATTAGTACAACAATAAATCAGAAGAATCTAGCAAGCCACAAGGAACAAGAAAACTTACAAAGCGTTCTATAATTAAGATAGATAATGTAACAACCCTACTTTTTTCGTCACTTCCGTTAACTGTCTGTTAGTTGTTTTAACGGCGATTATTTGACTTTTTATGTGTTTAAGTGTATTAAATTCATACTTGATCCTTGGAGGGTTACATGAATTAATATGGGTTAATATTAATTAATAAATATATTTCGGATAATGAAATACGATAAAAAAGCAACGGTTTAAATAACTGCAAAAAATACTTTTCGAGTAACGAAACGTTCGGGTTTATTTTAATAATTATTTTTATAATTATTAACTTTTAAAAATATTTAATTTATTTGATGTTTTAATAAATTAAACTTATTGGTTGCGTTTTAATGATCGGTTTAGCATTCCGGGCCTTCGATACGTCTAAACTTCACTTGAAACGGACCACGAGTACAAGGAATTGGACAACGCGAGCCCGAGCACTCTCCTTGGGCCATGTTCGGCCGACCCACCCCAAGCATCCCCTTAATATTTGTGACACCACTGAATTTTTTTTTTAAATACACGGCGGAAGCATTAATATTAAATAAACTGTTGCAATAACATAAACATATTTAATTACATATTCAAATCACTTGACAGTTAATATTAAACTAATACAACTGGTGTCACGTGACATTATAACAAATTCCATACGTAACTGGAAAAGACGTAAATACATTAAGTTTTCAAAAGAACATAATTCAAACTATAAAAGACCACATCAGAGTTAACCCTGTCAAACATAACATCACCATGCCCGTCTTCTCCCAAAAAGCAAAAGCTATCAACCTGCAGGGAGGAGATGGAGGGGAATTAGCACGAAGCTAAGTGAGTACGACTAACTACAGACCATAGCATACATAAGTGTTATACTACTCATGTCACAATAGTCTAACACACAAACATCACCCAAGTGCCATCTACAGAAACTCTGGCGGCTCGGCCAAACCATTAACCACCAGCTGATAGGACTGGGGCTTACCAGAAGTTCCTCCACCACCGCATGTATATACATAATCCACACGCGACGGACGCGTCATTCACATATATATATACCACGGCTGTCTAGGCCACCACATGAGGAACCCAACCCGCAGGTTGATCTCACCTACCGAGGCCACCACACAATAGGGACGCACTGGGATCCAGCAGACAAGCATTAACCAACATGCAGTCATCACAATGTACTAACTAACCACAACAATATGTATATCTAACAAGCATGGCAATCATAATATAACATGCTTCTATATACTATATTCTCCAGTTAGTCCCACTCACCGATTACCAGCAAACGAGAAGGTATTCAGCTATCTAATCACTGAACCTTCTCTTTCTCCTTTTCTCCTGAGAAAGACATATACACAAGTTAGTTTTTGTCCATTAACATCAAATAACACAATACAGAAAATTTGGTCAGAAAACTGTCCGCTAAAAATTTTCTCCTTAACACTTATGCACTTTCAAAATTTACATCATAAACATCAAAATACAAACGGGCAGCATAACGGCTAAAAATCAACACTTAGGTAAAATATTCTGCCCTGGACACTCAGTCGGTCGACTGACTCTTACAGTCGGTCGGTCGACTGACTTTCCCAGTCGGTCGACTGACTTGGTATTTCCACAATCGGCCGAAAGTCAAACTCAATCGGTCGGTTCACTCGCCAGTCGGTCGGTTGTCTGTAAATTGGTCGGTTCAACCCTAGGTCGGTCGACTGTCGACCGACAGTCGGCCGACCGTGTTCATCTTCATTAGAAACTGAACAAAGGCTACGGACTTCATGATGAAATCCTCAAATCTCGATCTAGAGCTCGTTTTAAACACCAAAGTCGACCACAACTTGTTCACTACTTGTTATAGACTCAAAACCCACAACAATTTGACCATAACAACACTTAAATCACTTGTTTTGACACAAATTTACACTTTTATGAAAACTAACACAAAAACTCCATTTTCTTGAAGATTAAAGAATGAAAAGCTATGAATCTTACCTTGTTAGAATTAGTAAATCACAAGGAACACAATGATATGAACAATTTGAGCTCTAAAACAAGAATCAAGGATTAGGGTTTGAACTAGGTGAGGGAGATGAAGAACGGGTGTGTTTGGGAAGGATCTGGAAAAATGCAAGAGAGAGACAGCACTAGTTACTTAATTGTGGATAATTCCCACACTGTGTGACACACGGGTATTTATCAGTTATCTGATATCTTTCGTACATCATTTGGAGACCCAAACGAAGTCCAAATTAAATAAACAAACCTGTTCTGTGACCCTTGTCACAAACTGGTCCTAACCACATCATTATATAATAATAAATATTAAATAAAAAAAATAAAAGCATATAATAATGCAATACAAACTTAAGGGCAAAATAGTAATCTTACAACTAGGCCCGATTGAGGATGTTACAAACCTACCCCCCTTAAGAAGATTCCGTCCTCGAAATCTGGTCAAGGTCAAACAAATGGGGATAGCGCGCTCTCATTAACTCCTCGGTTTCCCACGTCAAGTTAGAACCTAAACTGTGCCGCCATTCCACTAACACCATTGGAATCTGTTTCTTTCTTAACTTTGTGATTTTCTGGTCCACTATTCTAACCGGCTCTTCTACTAGTTTCTTAGTCAAGTCGACTTTCAAATCCTTCAATGGAAGAATCTGACTTTCATCGTCTACTTTACACTTTCTTAAATAACAAACATTGAATGTGTTGTGTATTCCTGCTAACTCTGATGGAAGATCTAAAACAACAGTCTGATCATTCAAAATTTCTTTGATCGGAAATGGTCCAATAAATCTCGGTGCTAGTTTACCACGCTTACCAAATCTGATCACCCCTTTCCATGGCGAAACTTTCAGATAAACACGATCACCTACATTAAATGTCACAGGACGTCTGCGCGGATCAGCATACATCTTTTGTCTATCTCTAGCTGCTTTTAACTTTTCACGTGCAATTTCGACCTTTTTCGCGGTTATTTGAACAATTTCGGGACCTGCAAATTGTTTCTCACCTGCTTCTAACCAACATGTCGGAGTTCTACACTTACGACCATACAACATTTCATATGGCGGCATTCTAATACTCGAATGATACGAATTGTTGTAAGCAAACTCTATCAGTGAAAGATGCGAATCCCAAGAACCACCATATTCTAAGACACACGCTCTCAACATGTCTTCTAATGTCTGAATCGTCCGTTCACTCTGACCGTCTGTCTGTGGATGATATGCTGTACTTAGATTCACACGTGAACCCAAATTCTGTTGTAAACTGTTCCAGAAGTTTGATACAAACCTAGTATCTCTATCTGAAACTATTGACAACGGTATACCATGCCGACTAACGATTTCTTTCAAGTACAATTCTGCCAAATCACTTAACGAAGCTGTTTCACGAGTAGCTAAAAAGTGAGCACTCTTTGTTAAACGATCCACAATCACCCAGATAATGTCGTGTCCTTTCTGGGTTCGGGGTAACTTGGTTACAAAATCCATCGTTTTATGATCCCATTTCCACTGAGGAATTTCTAACTGTCTTAGAGATCCATACGGTTTCTGATGTTCTGCCTTAACTTGCGCACAAATATGACATTTTTCGACAAAATTTGCAACATCTGTCTTTATTGTCGGCCACCAATACAATGTTTTCAAGTCTCTATACATCTTGGTACTACCTGGATGCACTGATAATCTCGATTTATGCACTTCAGTAAGGATTAAATCCCTCAAATCTCCAAGCATGGGCACCCAAATTCGGTCTTTATAGGTCTTTTATCCTCTAGAATCATTGCATAGGTCAAATTTTCTTTTAGTCATTTGTTCAGTCTTTAGGTTTTTGTCATTCAAAGCTACTAACTGAACGGTTTTCAATCGATCAATCAATTCTGAAACTATTTCAATTCTCATAAATCTAACATTTTCGATGGTTTTCTTGCGACTCAGAGCATCTGCGACCACATTTGCTTTACCCGGATAGTACTTAATCTCACAATCATAGTCTTTAATCAATTCTAAACATCGACGTTGACGCATATTTAATTCTTTCTATGAAAAGATATATTGAAGACTCTTATGATCTGTATAGATTTCACAATGTGTACCATACAAATAATGTCTCCAAAGCTTCAAAGCAAACACAACTGCAGTTAACTCTAAATCGTGAGTAGGGTAATTTCGTTCATGATTCTTCAACTGTCGTGAAGCATACGCTATAACTTTATATCTCTGCATCAAAACACAACCCAGACCTGCACGTGACGCATCGCAGTAGACCACAAAATCTTCTGTTCCCTCTGGTAAAGCTAAAACCGGTGCTTGACATAACAATTGTTTCAGAGTCTGAAAAGCCTTTTCTTGTTCATCAGTCCATCGAAAGGCTACATCTTTTCTAGTTAACTTATTCAACGGACCTACTATTTTAGAGAAGTCTTTGATAAATCGGCGGTAATAACCTGCTAAACCCAGAAAACTCTTAATTTCTGTCGGCGTTTTCGGTGAGTTCCAATTCATTACGGCCTCTATCTTAGACTGATCTACCTTAATACCCTGTTCACAAATCACATGACCCAGAAACTGTACTTCCCGCAGCCAAAATTCACACTTTGAGAACTTAGCATACAACTGTTGCTGTTTCAGAAGTTCTAACACCAACCTCAGATGCGTAGCATGATCCTTTTCAGTTTTCGAATATATTAAAATATCATCTATAAAAACAATTACAAACTTGTCGAGATACTGACGACACACCCTGTTCATTAAATCCATAAACACCGCTGGCGCGTTTGTTAACCCGAAAGGCATAACTAAAAATTCATAATGACCATATCTAGTTCTGAACGCTATTTTCGGTATATCACTCTCTGCAACACGTACCTGATGATACCCTGAACGTAAATCAATCTTTGAAAAGTAGGAAGCACCCTGTAACTGATCAAATAAGTCATCTATTCTTGGTAACGGATACTTATTCTTGATTGTTCTCTTATTTAAGTCGCGGTAATCTATACACATACGAAGCGACCCATCTTTCTTTTTCACAAACAAAACAGGAGCACCCCACGGTGAAGAGCTTGGTCTGATAAACCCCTTATCTAACAGTTCCTGAATCTGAGACATCATCTCTCGGATTTCTGACGGAGCTAATCTGTAAGGAGCTTTTGCAACTGGCGTAGCACCTGGAACCAAATCAATTTTATACTCTACTTCACGTACTGGAGGTAACCCTGGTAAATCATCTGGAAATACTTCTGGAAATTCTGAAACAACGGGAATATCGATCACCTGCTTTTTCTCTTTCTTAACATCAATCACGTAGACTAAGAATGAATCACACCCTTTCGTTATTGCCTTCTGAGCTTTCATTAGGGAAAACATAGGAAAGTTAAATCCATTGCGCTCTCCCCTAGCTATCACTCGGGATCCGTCGGCCAAACAGAAAGAAATCATCTTCTTATCACACTTAATATTAGCCCTATTAGCTCTTAACGAATTCATGCCTATGACTACATCAAAGCTAGGTATAGGCATCAACAAACAGGTTAAAGGGAAGGAATGGCCGTCAATTTCGATGGTAATTCCAGACACAGATGATGTGCATGGAACCATTTTACCATCAGCTACTTCTATTCCCAAAGGCTCATCTAACATCCTAACAGGCAACTTCAACTTATCACAGAAGCCTAAGGACATAAAAGAACGATTTGCTCCAGAATCAAATAACACACGAGCTGGAAAGGAATTAACCAAGAACATACCGGTAATGACATCATCGGTAGCAGTTGCAGCGTCTACCGTCATCTGAAACGCCCTTGCCTCTGTTGTTGAAGGATTCTTTCTCTTCTGCCCGGCGGTAGAAGCAGAAGATCCCCCAGAAGTTGCTGACCTCGCCCCTGACCCTGCCCCAGAACCAGCTCTTGACGCAGATGGATAATTCGCTGATCTATGACCTACCTGATGACAAGTCCAACACACATCGGACTTAAAGGAACAAGTTGTTGTTTCATGACCCAGTACTCCACATCTCAAGCATCTTCGGGTCATTAGAGAACATGGACCGGCATGAGTCGACTTACAAACATTACACCAACCAGACTGACTAGAACCCGATCCAATCATACCAGATTTACTTTTCTGTTTAAACCCACCTGACTTCTTACCACGAAATCCTGATTGCTTACTTGATTGCTGAGTTGACTGACCACCAGTTTGACTTTCTGATTTTCCCCCAAAAGGTCCACCTTTTGAACTTTCTCTTTTCGCTGCCATTATATCACCTTCTGTCACTTTAGCCATCTCATGAGCCTGTGCCAATGTGGTTGCAAATCTCGTAACTGTTCTATATTCTGGCTTAATCACCCGCATAAAATGCTGAATCTTATCCTTTTCAGTCGGTACCCACTGTTGAACAAACCTTAGCTTAGATGTGAAATCTCTGAAAACCTCATCAATCGTCATACTTTCTGTCATCTTCATACTCAGAAACTCGGTTTTCAATCTTTCCATCTCATACTCAGAACAATACTGCTCACGAACTTTAGCTACAAATTGTTCCCAGGTAATTTGACTGATATGTTCTTTAGGTAAATATGAAGTGATAGAGTCCCACCATTCCATTGCTTCACCTTTGAGAAGTCTACTTGCAAACAGTACCATAGATTCAGGCTCACAGAAACATGCTTCTAATGCTCGTTCCACTTCTCTTAACCAATTGAGCGTCGCTGTAGGGTTTGTGTGTCCGCTGTACTCAGGAGGTTTGCAGTCCATAAACTGTTTATAGGTACACTTCCTTCTTGTCTCAGGGACTTGAAAAGGGTACATCATTTTATTAGGAAAAGTATGGTTAAACGGAAATGGCATTTGATAGTTTTGATAGGTATTTTATGGAAACTGTGATTGGGAACTGCCACCGGCTTGATTATAAAGGTTTGGAGGAAAGGTTGTGTTTAACGCAGTGGTATTAGGGTTCCATTGCGCCCGTTCTTGTTCTAATTCTTTAATTTTCTCTTGAGCTTCTAATAACCGACTTTGAAGTTCTATTACTTCTTGAGAAGTTTCTTCTTCTGAAGACACATGTCCATCTTTTTCAGGGGCTCTGAATGTACCAGTTCCTGGGGCAGTAGGGCCAGTAGCGTTAGCTTCGTTATCTGTCATTGTTGCACTACCACAACACTCACACCAACGCTTAGTATAAATTCTGTTAGTACTAACAACTAACACATATCCTGTCCTAATACTCACTTAACCCATCCCCAGCATGTTATGTTTGACATGACTCTACTAAGTTTGGGAACATGACATTTAAATCACAATGCACATGCTGCCAAACTCAGCTCTGATACCAACTTGTGACACCACTGAATTTTTATTTTTTATAATAAATACACGGCGGAAGCATTAATATTAAATAAATTGTTGCAATAACATAAACATATTTAATTACATATTCAAATCACTTGACAGTTAATATTAAACTAATACAACTGGTGTCACGTGACATTATAACAAATTCCATACGTAACTGGAAAAGACGTAAATACATTAAGTTTTCAAAAGAACATAATTCAAACTATAAAAGACCACATCAGAGTTAACCCTGTCAAACATAACATCACCATGCCCGTCTTCTCCCAAAAAGCAAAAGCTATCAACCTGCAGGGAGGAGATGGAGGGGAATTAGCACGAAGCTAAGTGAGTACGACTAACTACAGACCATAGCATACATAAGTGTTATACTACTCATGTCACAATAGTCTAACACACAAACATCACCCAAGTGTCGTCTACAGAGACTCTGGCGGCTCGGCCAAACCATTAACCACCAGCTGATCGGACTGGGGCTTACTAGAAGTTCCTCCACCACCGCATGTATATACATAATCCACACGCGACGGACGCATCATTCACATATATATACACCACGGCTTTCTAGGCCACCACATGAGGAACCCAACTCGCAGGTTGATCTCTCCTACCGAGGCCACCACACAATAGGGACGCACTGGGCTCCAGCAGACAAGCATCAACCAACATGCAGTCATCACAATGTACTAACTAACCACAACAATATGTATATCTAACAAGCATGGCAATCATAATATAACATGCTTCTATATACTATATTCTCTAGTTAGTCCCACTCACCGATTACCAGCAAACGAGAAGGTATTCAGCTATCTAATCACTGAACCTTCTCTTTCTCCTTTTCTCCTGAGAAAGACATATACACAAGTTAGTTTTTGTCCATTAACATCAAATAACACAATACAGAAATTTTGGCCAGAAAACTGTCCGCTAAAAATTTTCTCCTTAACACTTATGCACTTTCAAAATTTACATCATAAACATCAAAATACAAACAGGCAGCATAACGGCTAAAAATCAACACTTAGGTAAAATATTCTACCCTGGACACTCAGTAGGTCGACTGACTATACAATCGGTCGACTGACTTTCCCAGTCGGTCGACTTATTTGGTATTTCCACAATCGGCCGAAAGTCAAACTCAATCGGTCGGTTCACTCGCTAATCGGTCGGTTGTCTGTAAATCGGTCGGTTCAACCCTTGGTCGGTCAATTGTCGACCGACAGTCGGCCGACTGTGTTCATCTTCATCAGAAACTGAACAAAGGCTACAGACTTCACGATGAAATCCTCAAATCTCGATCTAGAGCTCGTTTTAAACACCAAAATCGACCACAACTTGTTCACTACTTGTTATAGACTCAAAACCCACAATAATTTGACCATAACAACACTTAAATCACTTGTTTTGACACAAATTTACACTTTTATGAAAACTAACACAAAAACTCCATTTTCTTGAAGATTAAAGCATGAAAAGCTATGAATCTTACCTTGTTAGAATCAGTAAATCACAAGGAACACAATGATATGAACAATTTGAGCTCTAAAACAAGAATCAAGGATTAGGGTTTGAACTAGGTGAGGGAGATGAAGAACGGGTGTGTTTGGGAAGGATCTGAAAAAATGCAAGAGAGAGACAGCACTAGTTACTTAATTGTGGATAATTCCCACACTGTGTGACACACGGGTATTTATCAGTTATCTGATATCTTTCGTACATCATTTGGAGACCCAAACGAAGTCCAAATTAAATAAACAAACCTGTTCTGTGACCCTTGTCACAAACTGGTCCTAACCACATCATTATATAATAATAAATATTAAATAAAAAAATAAAAGCATATAATAACGCAATACAAACTTAAGGGCAAAATAGTAATCTTACAACTAGGCCCGATTGAGGATGTTACAATATTTGTGTTTTGGGCTTATTAGTTGCTACTAGTATCATTAGGCCCTAGATATAAATTAGCTTGTAAACCTAATCTATTGCACATTCCCCAAAAACAAAATTGCAGCCAATTACTCTCCTTCTTCCCCTCCTGTTCGTCGACCAACAACCCTCACACAACACCATTAATTTTTGCTCAATCGATTAAACCTTGAACACGAAACTTGAAATTCACATCATTCTCTACGCGTTGGTATAACTAATTTTGTGATCAAAGGTATATTTACATAAACCCTAATCTTTAAAAATCTGATTTTTATAGTGTTTGATAGTGTAAGTTGTCATTTGCTCAAGTCCATATGGGTTGTTGTTAATTGCTAGCGTTAATTTGTCCGATTGATGTGATTAGGGTTAATCACGAATTTGTTTTGCATGATTACAGAAAATTGGATTTCTTTAATGTTAAATATTATTGTATATTTGGAATCCTCTAGAAAGATTAATAATTTTAGGCTTTGGATTCGCGTATTTTCGTTACCGTATGCTTAAGATATGATTAAATGAAGTTTTAGTGATGAATCTGTGAATAAATCGAATTCTGCAACAATGGGTATGGAATGGTGTTACATACTGATCATAATTGAGTAGAGGACTTAAAAACACTCAAGCTAGACTAGGATATCATGTCATTTGAAGTTGTAATGCTCCCGTTATACTTAATCGAACGTACATGATAAAACTGATTTGCTCGGTAACATAAAATAAATGTTAAAGGCTATTTGAATTGAGATAATGAATCAAATATTTGTATTTATGGAAAATTCATATGTTTTTTGATAACTTTTCATCTAGGCCTTGTGTTGTATGGATTACTATAACTTGCGTAATGTGCGTGCGAACTCGGTTGTAATAACCCGCCTTTTTTCGTTAATTTATTTTAACGCCGTCTTTTTTTTTAAATAATATCTTTCGTTATCTAAATTCGTATCTTCCGTTGACTAGCATTTTAATATTTCCCGTTATTTAATTATAACATTTCTCGTTACCCTAGCGTATTTAAAATATTTCGTTCGGTTAATTCACGCACCCGCTTTTAAACTCGAGGGACTAACCTTGTCACTTGGCCAAACATGGTCAAATAGTCACCACCTCTCACCACTCACCTCTCATTCCTTCTCTTATCTCTTTCTTACTACTTCCACTTTTTCTCTCATTTCTTCAAACAAAGAATCATCATCTAATTCAAATCTAGCAAGCTAGCATCAAAACAAATTGTACTTTTAGAATTCTCTCATCATCCTCTACACATTGATACTAATTTCACTACTTGGGGTAAGGTTTCTAAAAACTCTAGACTTTTGTTCTTGATGTTCTTGACTTGAAATGGTGTTAGTTAGTGTCTATGGCTCACTAGGTTGTTGTGTATGTAAATGGTTTGCTCGATTTTGTTGTTTTGAGTAACTAGCATGAACACTTGAAAATGACAAGTTTAATCTTTGATTTTGGTTGATTAAATGTTGTTATATGTTAAAGTTCATGTATTAAATGTGTTACTAGCATCATTAGCTTCAATTTGATGTGTAGGTTGACTTAGAAAGACTTCATTAACATAATTGTTGAATTCATGATTTTTGATTAGGGTTTAGTAGCCTTAAATATGAATTTTGATGCATTAAATGCTTTGCAATATTGTTAGTAAGTGTTTAGTTGTATTGTATGCGTAATTACCTACGAAACGGCATATCACATGTGTACATTTAGATCCCGAATCATCAAGTTGAAATTATGAACTTGAAACTTTAATGATAAACATTCAATGATCATTCGACGAGGATTTCGTTGTTGTAAATGTTGGATTTGATTGATGATATGTTCTTAGTTGTATTCCTTGTCAAAATACCTTTCCAACGATATAAGATACGTGTTTTGAGTGATTACGGTTCATAAATTGTGTTTGGAAGAGTTGTGGTTCGTGCATTTGGCCAAAATTCAGCAAGTTCAGCTCCTGGAAAAGGAGCCTTCACGATCGCGGAGCCCTACACACACAAACCATCGCGATCGCGGACCAGTGGTCTGAAAGTACTGAAAGGGCTGATCAAAGTCACTTTGTGATTTCACAGTTTCACCCCCGCTTACTCGCAACTCCGATTAATATGAAACTTGGCCAACATGTTTATATATGACTACTAATTGAAGAAAAATTGTCAGATACCCGACCCGACCCCGTTGACCTTGACTTTGACTTTGATCAAGTTTGACTTTTAGTCAAACTTAACCAAATACTTATGTAATCATTCTAATTTGCTTTTGTACTTGATTCTTGCATGAAACTTGACAACGTGACTCACATGCTATATAATCGAGTCGTAACGAGCCATGGGACTAATTGAACACATTTCGACCGACCTTGTGTCTTACCCGGTATTGATATAACTTACTTGTTTAGGTCAAGACTAAACAACTTTCATTGCACAACGTTTAAAATGAAGTACTTTGGCATGCAACTACGGTGAGATCATAGTCCCATCTTTTCAACAACTTTTACTCTTTTAAATCATGGGATGAGAAACATATACTGTTTATACTTTTATACTTTGAACACAAGTACGAAAACAAACATTCCACGTACGAGTTAGAACAAAATCCTCAAGTTCAATTATCATTAGTTACACTTGCAGGGTGTAAGTGTAAGCGAGAACTTATGTTGTGTGGATCCATACGGGCTTGACGAGCCCTCATTCGGACGGTTCGCTACCGTTAGCGGATGAAATATATTTTCGGGTATAGTGTAGGTTCTAACACTATGATTCAGAGGTACCATTCAGTTAAGCCTTGATAATTGGGTGCTCGACAAATGAACAACATCTTTGGAATGCAAACAATTTGGATAATCAACTTATACTAAATCTTGTGGTTCAAAAACAACGTTTATAAATACAACTATGATTTCACCAACGTTTTTCATTGACAGTTTTCTATATGTTTCTCAGGTTCCTGATTGGCTACTTGATACATGCTTCCGCACACTTTGATTACTTGCTTGGGGTCAAGCATACATGCATACGCTATTGATAGCACCTTTGGATTCAAACTTAAGACATACATGCATACGCTATTGATAGTATTCGTGATTTTCAACTTATATTATGTCGCAAGTTATTTCATTTATACTTTATAACTTTTGTAAACTTAAACTTGTTGTCGAACTGTTTGGTAACTTAAAACTTTGCAAGTCATGTATGTTTCAAATGAATGCGACATAATTTTGGTCAAACGCGTCTCATTTAGGGACTATGACCACGTAACAGGACCTAAGTTGACGGCGCCGTCAATGACGATTTTGGCGGGTCGTCACAACGGTAACCTGTATTCTGTCCAAATCTGCTACGTATGCACCTTTAGCCCTATAAGTTGACTTGTACATGGGTTGAGAACTTGATCTTCTGGATATTGAATCTTTGTATGTTATGTGATAAAACTCTAGTTTATTGCAAACCTTGAAACCTGATACATTGTGCACACTAAGGCCGTAGATTTGGTAACTGTTGAATTGAGCTGAAACAGAATGTCCAACTTGCACGAATAAACTGTACCAATTGGCTAAAAAATGTCTCATCTTTTGATATGTGGTAAATTTACTTGTCCTTGAACCATGGCCACTGATCTAGCTTGAATTGCATGTTCCTAGCTCCGGTTATAGCCATTAAGAGATTGGTACGCAGTCAGAAACTGATTTGGTGAACCATACCTACACCCATTCTGAAACCCGACTTGTAGACATCGTATGAGACCCTGGTTATGCTTTTTGGAAATGTTTATAGGTCTAGTTGAGATCTGGAGTTTACTATACTACCATTATTTATGTGCTATGAAATATTGTGCGTTGTTTGCAACTTGTACATGAACTTTGTGCTAGACGATAAACTGTGATCGCGTACTTGACATGAACCTACTGATGTGGACTTTAGTTGACCAACTTGACCAAGTTTGACTTTTGGTTTGACTTTGGTTGACTTTTGTTGACTTGCATGAACTAGTTGACTATGTGTTGACTTCTACTTTGAAACGCGTCGAGTCGAGCAATAGGACAACTTACTCTATGAAACCACTATTGTATAAGACATAAATATTGACCAACCTAAGTACGTATACTTAGGTTGCATTACTCGGCAATAAACTGTACAAGTTACTTGCTTACTTTTCGTTCAGATCTTTTCAAAGGTGAGTCTACAGTCCCGCTTTTTACATATTTTCAGGGATGAGAATACACGATGATTACTTATAAATTTTTACAAATGTTTTTATGTTTGACATGAGTACTTATTATTACATATTGAGTTTGTTCACAAAGCCCCTAGCTTGAATACTTTTGTTACCTTCGGGTAAGCACAATTTAGATGGACGGATCCGTTAGGTTAGACGAATCTCACACTACTTTAACTGTGGTGCATTTACTTTGAACTTTAGATACACCCGAACAAGTGTATACATTTTTATGGGGTAAAGGAGGTCTTTATGCTAGTATTCAGGTGCTCATGGATTATGTAACATTTTGCAACGTTGGGTTGTACTTATTGAAATCTCGTGGTCAATGAAATTAAACTATTTTTCTGAATACTGTTTTTCAGATACTGTTACATTATTTAAACCTGTAGATTCACCAACATTATTGTTGACCTATTTTGCGTGTTTTATTCTCAGGTCCATAAGAGGTATAGCTTCCGCAGTGTGTTTGATGCTTTGGTCTGGCCGTGGAGTCAGCATGTTTTAATAAAGACATTTATTTATTTCGCATTTAAAACTTTTACATCTGTTTAATACTATTGGCTTGTGGTTACGATCACAATAGTATTACTTATTTTGGTTTATTGACTTATGTTTTGAAAGTCAACGTTTTTAATAAAATTAAATGCGATTGCTTTGAAACGTCTCATATAGAGGGCGTAACTGTTAACTGACTGACCTATGATTAACATGCCGTCAGATGGAAATTTGACGGAGTGTTATAGATAAGCAGCGGAAGAAGACACACCAAGATCGTTAAAAAACATATGATGATTCACATATTTTAAGGTTTCGAACTTAAAAACCCAATCAATCACCAACCACGGCAGAATCCTTATAGATTAACACGAACAAAGTTAAATCTATGATTTATAGATCTAATCACCAATATAGAATCGTCAATTGTCCAATGTTTCAACATTAGAAACCCTATCCAGCAATTCTTCAACAATATTGAATCACGGCAATCGAATCAAGCGTTCAACAACTTCGCAGATCTAACACCATGAAGAAAATGGTAAACAGATAACAAGATCAATCAAAGAATCAAAGTTCTTCAATCAAACACTATTAATTTCTCAAAATTTTATTACAGAAAACCTTAATCGTCTAAATTGGGAGAGAAGAAGATAAAATGTAATAATGATACAAATGACCTAAAACCTATATTTATACTATAAGCATTAAACTACCAATTTACACAAAAGGACCTTAGAAATATAAACCGAGCATAACTAGTCCTTGTACTTTTTTGAAACTACAAAAATTTTATTAAGAAATCTACCTCACCCCTTAGCAAGGCACTAGGGAAGGGGAACAACAATTACAATGGCTTAACAAGTCACGAGTTCTAACTAAGATTACATTTGGTTCTACTAATAATTATCCAATTAAAAGAAAAGATTTTTATAGAGAAAATAGTTTTGTAGAGTCAACCAAAGTCTTTTTCTTCTATCTAGGAGAACCAAAAAGCACGATGTTACGGTATCTCAAAATGAGCCAGAAGGTAACTCCAACAATGGCATATAAGGCAATTGAACCAATCGAGCCATACTAACCACGATGATAAAATCAGAATATTAAGATCAACCCATATATGAACCTTATTCCATAACTCCAAAGCTAATGGACATTAAAAAAAATGTGATCAACCGATTCAACTAATCCTTTTACTTTTGGTAGAATGGAAAAAATAGGTTGATCTATGTACCACTTGTGTGCAACCTTAATTAAGTCCCATACAAGATATGTTGCTAAAGAAAAGGTTACACGTGAATCACAAAAAACCTAACCCTTCAATCTTCTAAACTGCAACTCTTTCAATTTTCATGATCCTAGCACAACACCTCCATATACACCAACAGCTAACCTGCACAAATATAAACGACAACAAAGGCAAACTTGTTGGAACTCTTTGGATCTTCGGATCGTGTTTCTAGCGGATCGTTGACATTCGGGAATCGATTTAGTCAAACCGGATCGAAATAGATCGGATTAGATCGATGTCTAGAGTCGTTATTCGACTTGTGTGGGTTTTGGGATTGCTAAGATGAGAGTAAAACGACCAGGAAACCAAATGGGGTGATTAGGGTTTAAGTGAAATCATCAGACTACAAATAAAGCTTTTCAACTCCTTATATACACGTTTTGGGCTTCTGTCGGTCGACAGGCCCAACTTGTTTGGTTAATCCGAACTCGAGCCTTTAATGCACCAACATAACTAACACTTAACAGTGTTTAATGTTAGATTGCATCTAATTCAACACAATTACAAAGAATGTAAACGAGATAATATTCATATGCTTTTAAATATTATATACTTTACAATACATTTGCTTGCATACGTTAAAATGTGGTGTATTTTCATTTTCATTAAAATAGAGTTTATCATTATGCTACTTTACACTAGTTAACGTTATTTATTATTCTTTTTTTTTTAACCGCGATTGGGATCACCTGAGGGGGACTAAACCACCCGTTACGATCATCTCCCGTTTCGACTATGCCGATGCAGCGATAATAACCCCGCCCCCATAATCATTATTTATTATTCTGTAATATACTACTAATAACTTTTATCATGATACTCCACCCATGGCACATTTCCCATATCGTTTGGGGGGTAAAGTGGATGGGGGTTTTACTTAGCCGTGCTCTTGGATCGGTTTCAAGGTTTTCTCCCGGGCAGCGACGGGGCGAGGTTATTATCGCTGCATCGGCATAGTCGAAACGGGAGATGATCACAACGGGTGGTTTAGTCCCCTCAGGTGATCCCAATCGGTGTTAGAAAAAAAAAAAAAAAAACTTTTATCATGATACTCATTATCCATGATAAAATTCTCTTTGGTTTACAGTATTATTTACTTTCTTTATATATTCTGCGGGCGCCCACAATAAAAATTTAATCATGTGAAAATTGTTTGCTCACTGGCTATTTTAGTACAGTAGTTAATACGCAGTAACAGTTACGTAATAGATATTAGATATGTAGTAAACAAAATTAATTAGTGGAAGATTATGTAAGATTTGATAGTGGTTTACGGGACCCTAGCTTTCAGATCCGGGAGACATTTTTTAAAGAGAGGTGGATTTTGTTCATCACTTTTTTTCTAATAAATATTATCATGCTCAGTTATTATGAATTTTGTTGCTTTGGGTGTGTAACTCCTGATGTTTTAAGCCGTTGCAAAGATCGAGGTTTTTTATACTTGGTATCCCACTTGCTTAATGTGCCGACTAATTATAGAGCGACTGCTTGTTTTAAGGGCATTTCGGAATCATTGCAAGTGAACCTCCATGACTACAAGGGGTTAAGTTGTTCAGCTTTGTGAATTCGAACCTGATAGGTCAGATCATATTGAGATTAGAAGAAAAGACAAGTTGGAATGAGATTCGGTAAGTGTAAAGGAGACTCGGTATGAGAGAGAATCAATAAGATTTACATTGCACAGCTTCTAGAACTCAGTTACAATGCAATGGCTATCTAATTAGGACTACTTAGGTTCCTTATATAGCCATCTTCTAAGAAACCATCATTTAAGCTTATTTCACATTAACACTATACAACTTCGGGGTCCTAACAATCTCCCCCTTAGTGTTAAATGTGAACTTTACAATATAATCCTATTGAGTAATCTTGAGAGGTCCAAACGTTAGTTTCCATCGTGTGCCATCTGGTTTTGAAACTTCTACTTGATTTTCTGAAATTTGCTTAGAAGGTTTCCAGACGCCCCACGCTTTTCTTGGATCTCCCTCATGTAATGGATATTCATCCATTTCTTTGAAATACCTTCTCTTTCTCTGGCCACGAAGAATCTCAAACTGTCTTGTACGAATCCGGAGCTTCAGACGATCTCTGATATGCTTTATAAACTCTCCAAGACCCATTTTCATATCAATGTCATCAAACTTGCTTTGACGAATTTTAAGATACTTCAGTGCAGCCTTGAGTGTACCATCTGAGTATTTGTTCAACTCTTCAGTGCGGATGAACACTTTTTCTTTCTGAGAATTCACAAATACAAACCCTTCGGGTTCGAATTGCATTTGAAACATTCTCATATCCTTTAGTCCCTATGTGTATTGATTCGGACAGGTTATTCGAATCTTTTTCCTATTCGCTTCGAGACCAATTTGAAAATCTTCACGTCTCATCAGTTCGATTGTCTCCATCATGTATCTTTTCACAGCTTCCAAAGCTTGAGCCTTAGCAAAATGTCGAATGGTGATGATACTGTGGTAGTTGTAGATGTGAATGATATCAAGCATATCTAGATTATGAAAATTGCTTCTGTGAACTTGTATTCCTTCTCATCTTCTCTAATAACGTGAAACTGACTGATGACGTCTCTTTTCTCGCTTATCTCTACTCCGACTCGAGTAATATTCAACACTTCTGAAATACGTAATGTAACAACCCAAACCAGACCACCATCGAACCCGCGGAAAATATCAAAAAAAAAAAAAAATTTGTTTGTTCAGCTAATGGCGCGCCGCGCCTATCTGGTCTGTCCAAAAAGCCTTGAAATGCGAAAAAGATTGGCCACTTCCCGACATAATTAGACAAAACGCTTTTAACAACATATTCAAATATGTAAGACTAACACTATTCAAACATAAAATAAGTTTTACAAAGCGGGGACCACATTGACCGTTTTACGAGTTTAATACTAAATATGAGTTTCGACCATCAAAAAGTTTAAGTACCAAACTACACTACAAGCATGGTGGTTGGGATTAAACTACCCAAGTCTCGGTCAAACTCCAAAAGCTAATATCCCAAAAGCGTTCTCTAACAACGACGGGATCTTTAATCCAAGATGATGCCCTTACCCTTGTCCACAACCGAACCTATAAAAAGGTAAACAACGAGAGAGTAAGCAAAGCTTAGTGAATGCAATAATTACACATACATATATATATAACTCATCTATTTGCAATCACATTCACCAAATACATCATACGAACTTGTAACTCAATTAGCATGTCATCGTACCCAAAACACTTAACAAGTCGTACATTAACACAAAACCGCATTAGCATATACTCGACACAATGTATATATATATATATATATATATATATATATATATATATAAACAATATGCTAAATAATCGACAATCTCAATATGGTTAACCATAAACGCTATGGTGCTACCGGCTCGTGGTTCACACCATACGCAATTGAGTCATACTCTTTTATAGTGCTACCGGCTCGTGGTTCACACTCGATGCTACCGGCTCGTGGTTCCCATCTTATTTTATAGTGCTACCGGCTCGTGGTTCACACTCAATGCTACCGGCTCGTGGTTCACATCTAGTTTATAGTGCTACCGGCTCGTGGTTCACACTCGATGTTACCGGCTCGTGGTTCACATCTTATCGCACACATGTTATGGCACTACCGGCTCGATGGTTCATACCATAACACCCACAAATAAACGCGTCATATACACATACGTATAATTACTCCACTCACCTCAAAATCTCTTGTGAAAGATAATCAAGCTCGGAAATCTTCAATGTAACGTACCTATTACATTACACATAAATTAATCACAAACTCAAGTTGGTCAACCAATTAAAACTCCACTCTAGTGTTATCTTGACCCATGGTGCAATTTCGACCCATTTACACCCTTAACCCTAATATTTGGGTTAACATCCCCAAAACCCTAATCATTAGCCAAGTTAGGTTTAAAACGCATTTCAACACAAGGTTTATGCATTACATGTGACGCCCCGTACTAAATCCTCATGTACGGACCATCAACAACAGGATCATTACAAGGTCAAACACTATATGCGTTTTCAAAACAAGTTTGCATTCATGATAAAAGATGACGTCATAACCAACGCCAAATGTTTTACAACCGAAGTATGCTTCAATGAACAGAAGCAAATATAATAGTGCGTGACCCTTAGGTCGTTACAAATCATAGTTTCAAAAGTAATTAAGTTTGAATGCAAAATAAAGTAGTTCATGCAGTGACATCTCTAAAGCGGCGGGTGTCTACAGCAAGTCTAGTATACAGCGGAAGCAACCTTAAGCACCTGAGAAAAACATGCTTAAAAACGTCAACACAAAGGTTGGTGAGCTATAGTTTAAGTATAACAGTATGTAAGGTAGGCCACGAGATTTCAGTGCTACAAAGAGCGTTTCAAAACAGTATGATAAAGTATATGCTTAACCGTGGGCACTTGGTAACTAACTTAACGTTTATACCCCCTGAAAGTACACTTAGCAAGTGCGTATGTATACGAAGTATTAAACACCCATTAAATGCTAGCGCTACTAGCCCGAGTGGGGATGTCAAACCCTATGGATCCATATCTAAGATTCGCGTTCACCGGTTCAAAAACCAATGACTAAACGTTACCGAGCTAAAGGGAATGTTTATGCCGTTATATAACCCACACATATATAAGTTTAAGTACTTGTGCCTAGTATGTAAAACATAAAATGCGCATGTATTCTCAGTTCCCAAAATAGTTAAAGTAAAAAGGGATGCTATAACTCACAATGATAAAGTAGCGGTAAAGTATGACTCGGGAAATAAGCAAGTACGTAGGTCCGGAAAGTCCTCAACCTAAGTCAAATAGTACTAAGTCAGTAAATCATTCCAATAGGTTTAAATGTATGTAAATTAGGTCTTAAAGGTCATCATAATTCATCATCAAACAAAAGGTGTAAAGTAAGTTTCGTTTATGAAAGAAGTTTAAAACAAAGGCTGATTTCGGTCAGTCACCACGGTCTCTACAAAAACTGAACAGAGGTGAGACCAGTGGCCATGACTCCGTCTATGAGTCCTTTAAGTATGGTAAAAATTACAGAAGCAAACTCGTCTTCGTTTGACCGTGGCGATGGTCTAAGTGCGAGTAGGTCAGAATTTTTCAGCAGAACGTTAAATGGACATAGTGACGATCGGAGGGCCATAAATCCTAAACCGTAACTCGGATTAAGATGAGTCCTATATGAAAAGTTATCTAATCGAACAGAGATATCTGAAAATCATCTTTAAAGTAGCCCAGGTCGTACAGGTCAGACACAGAAACAGTAAAACAGTAGGTTCCGGTGGGTTCTTGGTACTCGATGCTTATCACGGTTCTCATCCTTGATGCATATAGCTTCAAGTGTACAACTCGTTGATGTGTTTGCATCATCTTAACCAAGGTTTCACCATCATAACACTTGTGCAAGTCCAAGACATGTAGCACAACTCATTTAAGTGTTGCAAGTGTTTTGATGAACCAAAGTTACATCAAAGTCTTAGATTTAACACATACATGAAATATAAAAGTAACATTAACCAAGTTTTGACTATTATGACACAAGTGTAGGTCTAAGACATGTAGCACAACTCACTTAAGAGTTGTATGAAGTTTGATGAACTAAAGTTACATCAAAGTCTTAGATCCAACACATACATGAACTTTAAAACTAATATTAAGTTACAACTTGAAAATAAACTTATAAAATCAAGATCTTAAGTTGTAGAACATAGTTCTTAGTTAGATCTTGAAGATCCTAGACCCAAAAGTCTAGATCTAACATAAGTGTACCAAGTTATAATTAAAGAAAGCTTACTTACATGTTCTTGAACTTTTAAAGTTAATTTTAGTTCAAGATTAATGAGATCAAAGTTAACTAGTAACACTTGACCAATCTTAACCAACAAACATGAATTTAAAGTGCATAATATAAAGAAACAAGCTAGGTAAACAAGTAACTAGTTCATGGGTTATTCATACTTTAAAGATTCAAACCAAAGTTTGATCTTTAAGAATGTAAACTTTTAAGTTTACAAACATGATTCACAAGTATGATTTTTACAACCATGAACTTACAATCTTCTAAACATTAAAAGTAGAACATAAACTAGAGAGTTTAGCTCTTGTGTTGTTCTTGTAAATACAAGATAAAATGAAGAATCAAGCTAAAGAGTTTGATTCTTGTAACTTGTAAGTAATAATTAACATAGACTTGCAACAAAACAACAACAAGTAACAAAAGATGATGATGATTCATGTGTTCACGGCCACGGTTTTAGACAAGGAAAAGGAAGAAGAAATTGTTCAAGTTGCTTACAATTTGAGAGAGAAATGAGAGAGAAGTTGAGAGGATTTTGCAAGTAAAGTGTGTATGTAAATGAGAGAGTAAACAAGTGAGTAAGAAATAAGAAAAATGAAACTAAAAACTCCCCTAATGGCCATGAGGGCCGACGGTTTCTAGTGGGGGGAGAGTTTTACACACTAGTCTCATGCATGTTAAAGCCTTTAAAGTTGGTTAAAATGGGTGTATGCATGGGGATTATGTAGTAACTAGATTCTTCATGTAAATAACTAACTAGTTTCATATTAAGATGATACTTACATGTGAGAATGGGCTAGTTAGTTCATTAATATGTAGGGTGGGCTTATAAGTCCACATTCAAGAGTCCATTAACATTAATCAAGCCTAAGTTCAAGTAATTCTCAAGTAATCTAATTAAAGCCCAAGTAACTAACTAATAACCATAGTTAATTAAAATGATTAATAAAATCAATCATGAATGTAAATAATATTCTAAAAATATTATTCGTGGAAGTTTCGTGTGTCACAAAGACGTTTCGGGCCATTAAAGTCAAGTACGATCAATCAAAGTAACAAGTAAATGTAATAACATACATTCGTTAATTCACAAGTATTAATAATAACAATTATTAATAAATAAACGTTGGAAAATCCAAGGTCGTTACATTACACAACAACATTAAATAACTTAGGTCCATTTTGACCCATTTGACCAAATTAAGGTCAACACACCCATTTCGGGTCATCCACTAACCCACTTAACACTCATTTACATATGTATAGGTGTGCTAGTAATTTCACTAACCAATTTAGGCTCATAAACATAAATTGATACTTTGGAAACCCTAGTTAGTCATCTTTGAGTCTACATGACCCAAATTCACCCAAAACCCCCAAATCACTAGCAAAATGGGTTTTATGTGCAACACTAACCCAAACCCTAACCCTTAATACAATTAAAGTAAGAAATTGGGTTTTATAACTTACCAACACAATCACCACGTAGCTAGCGACTAGATGAACAACTTTAGAACTCGCACTAAGACCCGATTCAACCTCCTTCTTCCTTTAATGGAGCTCTCTCACACTAGAACTTCCTCTCTCTCTAGGATTTAATGGAAAGTGATAAGGTAGATGGAAATGGAGTAAATGAGGCTCCAAAACTGATCTAGAACCTTTAATTCGGGCCCCCATGTATAATTACCAAAAAGCCCTCAAAATATCTAATTTAAAAAGAGAAGGGAATCTGTCACAGGCTACTGGCGCGGCGCGCCATATACTTGCGCGGCGCGTAGATCCCCCAGATCAGAATCTGTCCCCTTTTTAAGATGTACAACAAAAATCCTACTTCAAGTATCTTAATTACACTTATGTACACAACAAATAAACGGGTCTTACAACTCTCCCCCACTTGAATCGGAGCGCGTCCTCGCGATCCAAGCCGCATGACAAGAAGGAAGATAAACCAACATGAACTCTTCGGGTTCCCAAGTAAACTCGGAACCTTTACTATGACGCCATTGGACTTTAAAAGTCCTAACCTCTTTATGTTTCAACCTTTTGACCTTCTCATCGAGTATGGCAATCGGTTCCTCAATATACTCTAACTTATTGTTTAGCTCAATCTCGTCTAATGGTACCCAAGATGAATCATCCGTAAGACACTTACGGAGATGGGAGACATGGAAAGTATTATGAATACCCGCAAGCTCTTCGGGTAATTCCAAACGATACGTGACTTCACCAACACGAGATAAAACCTTAAATGGCCCAATAAATCGAGGAGCTAACTTTCCCCGTTTTCAAAATCGAATAATACCTTTCCATGGCGAAACCTTAAGCATCACCATGTCACCTTCTTGAAATTCGATCGTTCGTCTACGTTTATCGGCATACGACTTTTGTCTATCTTGAGCCTTCTTCAAATGATCCCGAATAATATCAATCTTGTTATTCGTCTCCAAAACCAAATCGGTACTCCCGATCTCTCTTTGACCAATTTCACCCCAACAAATCGGAGTTCAGCACCTCCGCCCATAAAGCATCTCGTATGGTGGCATCCCGATACTAGTATGATAACTATTATTGTACGAGAATTCCACCAAAGGTAAGTGCTCGTCCCAACTACCACCAAAATCAATAATACACGCCCGTAACATATCCTCCAAAGTTTGATTCGTACGTTCGGTTTGACCGTCCGTTTGAGGATGATACGCCGTGCTCAATTTCAATTGTGTACCCATATCTTCATGAAACTTTTTCCAAAACCGAGATGTAAAACGAGTATCTCGATCTGAAATAATCTATATAGGAACTCCGTGTCGAGAGATGACTTCCTTGATAAACAACTTAGCTAAGGTCTCCGACGATATCGCTTCCCGAATGGGAAGAAACAAAGCATTTTTCGTCAATCGATCAACTATAACCCAAATCGAATCAAATTGGGTTCTCTCCATTTTAGGTAACTTTGTGATGAAATCCATGGTAATGTTCTCCCATTTCCATTTCGGGATTTCCAACGGTTGTAACTTACCATACGGCTTTTGGTGCTCGGCCTTAACTTGCAAACACGTGACGCATTGCTCAACATACTTCATAACATCACGTTTCATGCCCGGCCACCAATAATCTTTTCTTAAATCTAGATATATTTTCGTCGCGCCCGGATGAATGGAATACTTTGACTTATGCACTTCATCGAGTAGCACTTGTCGATAATCACCCATCTTAGGCACCTACACTCTTCCTTGAAAAGACAACAAACCATGCGAGCCCATAGTAATGAACTTCGATTGCCCCATGATTCGTTCCCCATGTTTGTTGTGAACGTAAGCCTCTATTTGAATCACACCAAGTTTTTCAAGAAAATCGTTAGTAATAATCATACGTAACAATCCCAATCGTAACGCCGGGTGAAGACTCTTTTGACTTAACGCATCCGCGACCACATTCGCCTTGCCCGGATGATAAAGTATCTCATAATCATAATCTTTCACCACATCCATCCACCTACGTTGGCGATAATTCAAATCTCGTTGATTGAAGAGGTGTTTCAAACTCTTATGATCCGAATAAATCGTACTCTTGACACCATACAAGTAATGGCGCCAAATTTTCAACGCATGCACAACCGCCGCCAACTCAAGATCATGAGTCGGATATCTCATTTCGTGTTCCTTTAGTTGTCGAGAGGCATAAGCGATGACTTTACTTCTTTGCATTAGAACACACCCGAGCCCATTTAACGAAGCATCATAATAAACCGTCATGTCTTCCACTCCTTCCGGCAACACTAACACCGGAGCTTGACACAATTTCTCTTTTAGCAATTGAAAAGCAATTTCTTGCTCGTTCTCCCAAGTAAATCTCGCGTTCTTCCTCGTCAATTTCATCAACGAAGAAGCGATCTTAGAAAAGTCTTGGATACACCGACGATAATAACCGGCCAATCCGAGAAAACTTCGGATTTCCATAGGCGTAGTCAGTCGTTCCCAACTCTTCACCGTCTCTATCTTCCCCGGATCTACTTGAATACCGTCTTTGTTCACAATGTGGCCAAGGAATTGAACCTCCCTTAGCCAAAATTCACATTTGGAGAACTTAGCATACAACTTCTCCTTTCGTAACGTCTTCAATACTTCGAGCAAATGACGCTAATGTTCGTTCATACTTTTCGAGTAGACTAGTATGTCGTCAATGAACACAATCACCGACTTGTCCAACATAGGTTGGCACACTCGGTTCATAAGATCCATGAATGCCGTCGGTGCATTCGTAAGACCAAAAGGCATTACCACAAACTCAAAATGCCCATAACGCGTTCGAAAAGCCGTTTTCTCGATATCTTCCTCACGGACCCACATTTGGTGATAGCCAGATCGTAGGTCGATTTTAGAGAAATACGTTGCACCTTGGAGTTGGTCAAACAAATCGTCAATTTGAGGTAATGGATAATGATTCTTGATCGTCACCTTATTTAACTCCCGATAATCGATGCACATCCACATAATACCATCCTTCTTCTTTACGAATAAAACCGGAGCGCCCCATGGAGAAGCACTCGGTCGAATAAAACCCTTCTCGAGCAACTCTTGGGTTTGATTTAACAACTTTTGCATTTCCGTCGGCGCTAAACGATAAGGAGTTTTAGCAATGGGGGTAGCCCCCGGAACCAACTCAATGCGAAATTCAACTTGTCTTTCCGTCGGAACACCCGGTAACTCGTCCAGAAAAACGTCTTTGAATTCACTAACCATCGAAATTTCATGAATGGGTGGTGGCTCATCACGAGTATCAACAACATGGGCAAGAAAAGCCATGCCACCACTATCGAGGAGACGACGTGCCCGTGCAAAAGTGCATATCGGCACAAGTCTTCTACGCTTATCACCGTGAATAATTAACTCTCCCCCACTTGGGGCCTTTACATGAATAAATTTTTCATGGCATGCAATATCGGCTCTATTATGATCGAGCCAATCCATACCAACAACGATATCAAAATCGCCCAAAGTCATCGGGATAAGATCAATCTTAAAGATTTCGGCACCAAAAACGACATCACAATTTTTACACACATCAACCACTAGCACCGTCTTGCCGTCCACTATTTCAACTTCTACCGGACGACTTAACTTAGCTAATGGTCTATTAAATCCGGGCACAAATTTTGGAGATACAAACGACAAATTTGCACCGCTATCAAAAAGGATCCTTGCCGGATTATAGTTTACCATAAACGTACCTGAAATAACTTCGTTGGATTGCTTGGCCTCATCATTGGTCATCAAGTAATTGCGACCCCTAGCCGTACCAGCCGCTCTCTCCAACTTCTTCACATGATCATTATTCAAATCGGGACATTCCGGCCTCTTGTGTCCCTCTTTACCATAATTAAAACAAGTAAGCTTGGTCGTCGCCTTGGTACAATCACGGGCGATGTGCCCTCTTTTATTACAATTATAACACGTGGGTCCGAAACCTCCGGAAGCACCCTTCTTCACACTATTAACGCTTTCGGAGCCTTTCTTGTTCTTTTTATTTGAAAAGTTCGAATAGCTCCAACCTTCAAATTTTCTCTTCGAAAAAGTGAAATCGCTTTTCCTTGGAACCTCCGGCTCAAAACCCCTAGCCAATTCGTATAAATCTTCAAATGACTTAGCCATTCCCCAGCTAATCTTACCCTTCAACTCATCACTTAAAGTACGGTAGAAATCTAGCATCAACTTGTGATCATCACCAACGTACTCCGGACAAAAACGAGTCTTTGCCAAGAAGGTAGACTTGAGAGTAACCAAGTCCATTGAACCTTGTCACAAATGGTGCAACTCGTCCCGGATTTTATCAAGATCGGAAAAAGTTCGGTATTCTTGGAAGAATTCCTTCTTAAACTCCTCCCATGTCAAGAACATGCATTGCTCTTCACCATATAATTTGATTTTATCGTCCCACCACAACTTGCCCTCTTCGCGCAACATGCTAGACCCATACCTCGTCTTCTTCTCGGGAGGACACTCCGCGGTACGGAACGCTCCCTCGATATCAGAAATCCAACAAGTGATTTTCAATGGATCCCTTACCCCATTAAACATCGGAGGTTGAGTATCCTTAAAATTTTTGTAGCGGAAGTCCCGCCTTCCACCCCCACCATTACCTTCACCCCCTTCGCCTCGAGGATAAATGTTTCTAGCCTCTAAAGCCTCCTCTATTGCGGCTTTCATTCGATCATTGATCATTTCGGTCACTTATCCATCAACCAACTCTTGGAAGACCTTTCGGACGTCGTCAAGAAAATCCTTCTTTAGCCTTTTAAAGATGGCCTCAACCTTAGCCATGAGTTCAACGTCCTCACTCGTACTTCCGTCATTGGTGTCGTGTCCATTTCTCATCTTCATTCTATAAAACGAAGTAAATTAAGCAACAAAATGAAAGGACTTAATACATATGTATATACATATACACCACACTACCCCATCTTGCTCAACAATCGTCGTACATCGCTTGTTTGACACGATTTGAACCCGTAACAATGGTAGCTAATCATTGTTACGCGAGCACATCTCATTAACTCACTAGTACCACGTCTATCTCGCTTGACGATTTCAAATACCACACAAAACAATAGCGCATGATTAGTTTACATAAACCTATGCACTAACCAAAACCCGATCCGACCCAAAGTCCTACAAGTCTCGCATAACGCGTACACAAAAAGTCTAAGTCTAGGCGCCTATCTCAAGTCACCTAAATCCCTTAGACCATGCTCTGATACCACTTGTAACAACCCAAACCAGACCACCATCGAACCCGCGAAAAATATCAAAAAAAAAAATTGTTTGTTCAGCTAATGGCGCGGTGCGCCAGAAGGCCGCGCGGCGCGCCGATCTGGTCTGTCCAAAAAGCCTTGAAATGCGAAAAAGATTGGCCACTTCCCGAAATAATTAGACAAAACGCTTTTAACAACATATTCAAATATGTAAGACTAACACTATTCAAACATAAAATAAGTTTTACAAAGCGGGGCCCACATTGGCCGTTTTACGAGTTTAATACTAAATATGAGTTTCGACCATCAAAAAGTTTAAGTACCAAACTACACTACGAGCATGGTGGTTGGGATTAAACTACCCAAGTCTCGGTCAAACTCCAAAAGCTAATATCCCAAAAGCGTTCTCTAACAACGACGGGATCTTTAATCCAAGATGATGCCCTTACCCTTGTCCACAACCGAACCTATAAAAAGGTAAACAACGAAAGGGTAAGCAAAGCTTAGTGAATGCAATAATTACATATACATATATATAACTCATCTATTTGCAATCACATTCACCAAATACCTCATACGAACTTGTAACTCAATTAGCATGTCATCGTACCCAAAACACTTAACAAGTCGTACATTAACACAAAACCGCATTAGCATATACTCGACATAATGTATATATATATATATATATATATATATATATATATATATATATATATATATATATATATATATATATATATATATATATATATATATATATATAAACAATATGCTAAATAATCGACAATCTCAATATGGTTAACCATAATCGCTATGGTGCTACCGGCTCGTGGTTCACACCATACGCAATTGAGTCATACTCTTTTATAGTGCTACCGGCTCGTGGTTCACACTCGATGCTACCGGCTAGTGGTTCACATCTTATTTTATAGTGCTACCGGCTCGTGGTTCACACTCGATGCTACCGGCTCGTGGTTCACATCTAGTTTATAGTGCTACTGGCTCGTGGTTCACACTCGATGTTACCGGCTCGTGGTTCACATCTTATCGCACACATATTATGGCACTACCGGCTTGATGGTTCATACCATAACACCCACAAATAAACGCGTCATATACACATACGTATAATTACTCCACTCAACTCAAAATCTCTTGTGAAAGATAACCAAGCTCGAAAATCTTCAATGTAACGTACCTATTACATTACACATAAATCAATCACAAACTCAAGTTGGTCAACCAATTAAAACTCCACTCTAGTGTTATCTTGACCCATGGTGCAATTTCGACCCATTTACACCCTTAACCCTAATATTTGGGTTAACATCCCTAAAACCCTAATCATTAGCCAAGTTAGGTTTAAAACGCATTTCAACACAAGGTTTATGCATTACATAACAACATTAACTAACTTAGGTCCATTTTGACCCATTTGACCCAATTAAGGTCAACACACCCATTTTGGGTCATCCACTAACCCACTTAACACCCATTTACATATGTATAAGTGTGCTAGTAATTTCACTAACCAATTTAGGCTGATAAACATAAATTGATACTTTGAAAACCCTAGTTAGTCATCTTTGAGTCTACATGACCCAAATTCACCCAAAACCCCCAAATCACTAGCAAAATGGGTTTTATGTGCAACACTAACCCAAACCCTAACCCTTAATACAATTAAAGTAAGAAATTGGGTTTTATAACTTACCAACACAATCACCACGTAGCTAGCGACTAGATGAACAACTTTAGAACTCGCACTAAGACCCGATTCAACCTCCTTCTTCCTTTAATGGAGCTCTCTCACTCTAGAACTTCCTCTATCTCTAGGATTTAATGGAAAGTGATAAGGTAGATGGAAATGGAGTAAATGAGGCTCCAAAACTGATCTAGAGCCTTTAATTCGGGCCCCCATGTATAATTACCAAAAAGCCCTCAAAATATCTAATTTAAAAAGAGAAGGGAATCTGTCACAGGCTACTGGCGCGGCGCGCCATATACTTGCGTGGCATGTAGTGACCCGAACTTTTCCATGTTTATATATATTAAATGAAATTGTTATTTACATGATTAAGTGTTTCCAACATGTTAAGCAATCAAACTTGTTAAGACTTTATTAATTGAAATATGTTTCATATAGACAATTGACTACCCAAGTTGACCGGCAATTCACGAACGTTAAAACTTGTAAAAACTATACGATGACATATATATGGTTATATATATAGTTAACATGATTTTATTATAAGTATGTATCTCATTACGTATTTTAACAATGAGTTATATACATAAAAATGAGACTATTAAATTAAGAAACTCGAAAACGATATATATAACGATTATCATTATAACGTCTTACTAGGTACATATGAATCATATTAAGATATTGATGCACTTGGTTAATTATGTTAAATGATAAGTAAATATATCATTAAGTGTATTAACAATGAACTACATATGTAAAAATAAGACTACTAACTTAATGATTTTGAAACGAGACATATATGTAACGATTATCGTTGTAACGACATTTAATGTATATAGATCATATTAAGAGATATTCGTACATCATAATATCATGATAATATAATAATTTAAAATCTCATTTGATATTATAAACATTGGGTTAACAACATTTAACAAGATCGTTAACCTAAAGGTTTCAAAACAACATTTACATGTAACGACTAACGATGACTTAACGACTCAGTTAAAATGTATATACATGTAGTGTTTTAATATGTATTCATACACTTTTGAAAGACTTCAAGACACTTATCAAAATACTTCTACTTAACAAAAATGCTTACAATTACATCCTCGTTCAGTTTCATCAACAAATCTACTCGCATGCACCCGTATTCGTACTCGTACAATACACAGCTTTTAGATGTATGTACTATTGGTATATACACTCCAATGATCAGCTCTTAGCAGCCCATGTGAGTCACCTAACACATGTGGGAACCATCATTTGGCAACTAGCATGAAATATCTCATAAAATTACAAAAATATGAGTAATCATTCATGACTTATTTACATGATAACAAAATTACATATCCTTTATATCTAATCCATACACCAACGACCAAAAACACCTACAAACACGTTCATTCTTCAATTTTCTTCATCTAATTGATCTCTCTCAAGTTCTATCTTCAATTTCTAAGTGTTCTTCATAAATTCCAAAAGTTCTAGTTTCATAAAATCAAGAATACTTCCAAGATTGCAAGTTTACTTCCAAGTTTTCTAAATCCATTCCAAGTAATCATCCAAGATCAAGAAACCTTTGTTACTTACAGTAGGTTATCTTTCTAATACAAGGTAATAATCATATTCAAACTTTAATTCAATTTCTATAACTATAACAATCTTATTTCGAGTGGAAATCTTACTTGAAATTGTTTTCGTGTCATGATTCTGCTTCAAGAACTTTCAAGCCATCCAAGGATCCTTTGAAGCTAGATCCATTTTTCTCATTTCCAGTAGGTTTATCCAAGGAACTTGAGGTAGTAATGATGTTCATAACATCATTCGATTCATACATAAAAAGCTGTCTTATTCAACGTTATAAACTTGTAATCACTAGAACATAGTTTAGTTAATTTCTAAACTTGTTCGCAAATAAAGTTAATCCTTCTAACTAGACTTTTAAAATCAACTAAACACATGTTCTATATCTATATGATATGCTAACTTAATGATTTAAAACCCGAAAACACGATAAACACCATAAAACTGGATATACGCCGTCGTAGTAAAACCGGGGGCTGTTTTGGTTGGGATAATTAAAAGCTAAGAAGAACTTTGATTTAAAAGCTATACTTCTGGAAAAATGATTTTTCTTATGAACATGAAACTATATCCAAAAATCATGGTTAAACTCAAAGTGAAAGTATGTTTTTCAAAATGGTCATCAAGATGTCGTTCTTTCGACGAAAATGACTACCTCTTTCAAAAACGACTTGTAACTTGTATTTTCGACTATAAACTTATACTTTTTCTATTTAGATTCATAAATTTAAGTTCAATACGAAACCGTGGCCACTGGAATCACTCAAAACGGATTAGAAACGAAGAAATGGCGAGTAAAACAAGATTGATAAAAACTACTCATTTTACCTACGTGAAAGTTAGTAATAAATCTATTCCAACCATAACCTAATCAACTTATATTGTATATTATGTAATCTTGAGATACCATAGACACGTATACAATATTTCGACCTATCATGTCGACCCATCTATATATATATTGCGGAACAACCATAGACACTCTATATGTGAATGTTGGAGTTAGCTATACAGGGTTGAGGTTGATTCCAAAATATATATATAGTTTGAGTTGTGATCAATACTGAGATACGTATACACTGGGTCGTGGATTGATTCAAGATAATATTTATCGATTTATTTCTGTACATCTAACTGTGGACAACTAGTTGTAGGTTACTAACGAGGACATCTGACTTAATAAACTTAAAACATCAAAATGTATTAAAAGTATTGTAAATATATTTTGAACATACTTTTATATATATGTATATATTGTTATAGGTTCGTGAATCAACCAGTGGTCAAGTCTTACTTCCCGACGAAGTAAAAATCTGTGAAAGTGAGTTATAGTCCCACTTTTAAAATCTAATATTTCTGGGATGAGAACACATGCAGGTTTTATAAATGATTTACAAAATAGACACAAGTACGTGAAACTACATTCTATGGTTGAATTATCGAAATCGAATATGCCCCTTTTTATTAAGTCTGGTAATCTAAGAATTAGGGAACATACACCCTAATTGACGCGAATCCTAAAGATAGATCTATTGGGCCTAACAAACCCCATCCAAAGTACCGGATGCTTTAGTACTTCGAAATTTATATCATATCCGAAGGGTGTCCCAGAATGATGGGGATATTCTTATATATGCATCTTGTTAATGTCGGTTACCAGGTGTTCACCATATGAATGATTTTTATCTCTATGTATGGGATGTGTATTGAAATATGAAATCTTGTGGTCTATTGTTACGATTTGATATATATTGGTTAAACCTATAACTCACCAATATTTTTGTTGACGTTTAAAGCATGTGTATTCTCAGGTGAATACTAAGAGCTTCCGCTGTTGCATACTAAAATAAGGACAAGATTTGGAGTCCATGTTTGTATGATATTGTGTAAAAACTGCATTCAAGAAACTGATTTCGATGTAACATATTTGTATTGTAAACCATTATGTAATGGTCGTGTGTAAACAGGATATTTTAGATTATCATTATTTGATAATCTACGTAAAGCTTTTTAAACCTTTATTTATGAAATAAAGGTTATGGTTTGTTTTAAAAATGAATGCAGTCTTTGAAAAACGTCTCATATAGAGGTCAAAACCTCGCAACGAAATCAATTAGTATGGAACGTTTTTAATCAATAAGAACGGGACATTTCATGGCGCGCAGATCCCCCAGATTAGAATCTGTCCCCTTTTTAAGATGTACAACAAAAACCCCACTTCAAGTATCTTAATTACACTTATGTACACAATAAATAAACGGGTCTTACAAGATATTTTCTTTGAAGCCACAAATCATCTTCATCTTTGTTGATGTGTTTCCTCCACATAAACTCATACCAGTTTCTTTTACTTGCTGGAAGCAATCGTGAACCTATATAAGTAAATCTTTTACTCCTTAGTGTTTCGTTAATGCAGAAGATCTTGTAAGCATTCTCCTCAATGAATGTGTTTCGTAAAGTTATGAAATCATGTTCAATTCCCAATAACAATCTTTGTTCCCGATTCTTAAAGAATATACCATGGATGTATTTGAATCTGGAATTCACTGTTTCACTTGATGTAGATGTACCAGAAGTTGAGCTTTCATTAGCATTTGTTGGATTTGAACTCGATGAAGGTGTAGAATTCGATGAATGATCAGTAGGATTTGTCGCATCATCAGTTGGAATCTTATCATCTTCAATGTGGTTAAAGATATCATCATCATTTGGATTAACATAAAGAATGTCTTCATCGTCATCAGAAGAATCCATTTCATCATCACTTTCAGTTACTGGATCAGGATTCCCTTTATCTACAATCTCTACATTTTCCGGGATTGAAGATACTGAAGATAATTTGCTTAGAATGACAAACCCATCATCATCTGTTTCTTCAAAATAAAAATCACTTAAGTTCAAATCCTCATCTACCGATCCACCATCAGCCTCTGGATGTATAATTGGAATTATAACTTGCTCAGGCTCCTTATCATCAATTTCATCATGAGTAGAAATTATTTCTGATTCTGTCTGAACCTGTTGAGCTTGAGAAGCTGATGAAGACCTCACACCACCACCCTTAGTTGAAATGTTCACCGTTAGATAATCTCCATCTACTCCTATCTCCCCCTCATGACTATTCTGAGGATCAGAATCGTCACATTCATTATCACGGTGAGGACTTATTGGAGAAGAGCAGGAAGTAAGTGGATATCGTACTCGAGCGCGAAACAATGCTTGAAGCGAAGTGAGTCGAAGAACATCAAGATAAACTCGAGAAAACGTACGACTGAAATATTCTTGCTCCAAAGCATCAAAGAAATTTGGTGAATGTGAGGGTGATGGTGGTAATGTCACAATAGGAACAGCAGCAGCAGCATCGGTTGGAGGCGATGTCGGTGGAAGTGTTTGATTTGCCATGAGGGCAGGTAAGGATATATGTGCGGTATTATTCTTATATGTAGTGATGTACATACTACTAGTCAGATTCGTGATATCCCCTTCTGATGGAGGTTGGGCAACAACCGGAGTTGTCGCCAGCGAAGTTTCTTTCGAAACATCCGCCTCCATGACTTTAGTCTCATGGGACTCTGACAAAGTAGTAGAACTACCCGTCGGTTTAAACCTCGCAGAGATATTGCTATCTTCGACTCCTAAAATCATTGATATACCATGAGGTGGCATATCTCTTTCAGTTAATGACTCTTCCTCCAGACCCTGAGATTCAGAATTCGAAAGAGAAGTGGTTTGATCCAATGGATCACTTTCATGAACCAAGGGATCAGTCTGCTGGAAGTTTGATAAATATCCCGAAGGATTGTCATGTTGACTCGTTTCCATGGGACGCGGCAGATCTCCCTCATCAAAATAAGCTGGACCTCGAGGCCCTGTTGTACTTTGAGGCATATGAGGATTTCCAGCCGATACGCAGGGTACCTTTTCAAGACTTTTCGGCTCCCCTTCGGCCGTTCTGGACATCAATGATTGAGTTTACTCAACCGATTGAGTCAACGCAGACTTTACTGCAGAGGAAGACTTTACTTCCTTAGATGCCGAAGCATCTTGCTGTGTAGGATTTATTATTAAGTCCTGTTTAGATTGGATGGGCTTATTGGTCTTTTTACCATCCGTGCTTTTAGCTCTCTTGCCTACCGAAGCTTGCGCTTCATTTAGCGTAGGGCTTACTGTTATTATTGGATGTGATACGGAGATGGGTGAGGGTGACCTAATCAGCTCTAGGTCTTGGTCCGTATCACCAATGGTTGGAGTAACTGTTTGGCGGATGATAGGTGTCGAAGTCCTAGATCTAGTTACTCGTTGGGTTGGTGGAGTCTGAATCATCTCATCAGGCATAAATCGAGTTCTCTTAGGAGAATGTTCAGGAGATGATTCAGTTGCTGAAGAATCAGTGTCACTGCTCACTTCGGGTGTTGTTGAAAGGGTTGGTTCAATCCTAGATGATCTATGTTCCCTGATCCTCACGGGTTGAGCATGGTGTGCTAGCCTAGAACGTTTGAGGTTCACCTTAAGTGGAGGATTAGCTGGCCCGGGTGGTTGTACTACAGGTTCCTCTACAACCTCTGGGGCTGGAACCGCGGCAGGTTCAACATGTACTTATTGTACCGGGTTCGGAAGAGGTATTCCTACAGCCTCAAAATATGAACGCATTCGAGCGTCTTGGGGTGCAGCTAGCCCTACAAGCCAATTTAGAAGGCGCAGTGAATTGATTGTCAGATACCATCAGGGTATTCATCTTCAGCTCCCCAAATCTTTTCATCTATAATCCATGTGTACCTGGTACAAATATATTTGCATTTCTGCAAGCATTTATAGCATCATGGATAAAGATACAGAAAAACCTTTCACAAGGGATGTATGAACCCCTTGGCTTATCAACTTGAGCATGAACCAAATCCCATAGAAGCTCTGCATATTCAGGAGTCTCTACTCTTGTGAATGAGTAGAACAACCTCAACATTGGCACCATCAAGCTATCTGATCCACTCCTTGTCATCAACAATCATCTGTTGATGATTGAGAAGATTACATACCACCTTGAGTGCAGGTATTTCTTCTGAAACTTAGTTGGTGGAACATTGGTAGCTCCAACATAACCAATATCAAAATTTGAAGGCATTATCTGCTGAGTAGCAGGGAAAGCAGGAGCATTTTGAACAAGAGGAAGCTGAAATATCCTCCTGAAATCAGCTTTTGTAATACTCCTCATCCCTTGAACTCCTCTTAGCTTAAATTCAAATCGAGCTTGTGTACCCTCTGGATTTGCAGCAGTAGGTTGTGTAGCTTCCACAAACCTAATAGTTCTGTTCAGTAGCTCTAGATCTGTCACAGGCACACTGGCAGTTGAGCTTAGAGCAGGCCACAATGTATGCCTCTCTAGTATTGCAGTCCAGTAGTTGCAGGAAATGTTGGTTTCAGAGTTGATAAATTGATTGTTCGCTATTTAGCTGTATAAATAAGAAATAGAAGACCACAAGATGTTTAGCATAAAGCACATATCTCTATTCTTATTTGCCTTTGAAATCCTTTGTATTTTTCAAATTTTATCATTTTTATGGTTTTCTAAGTTATAAAAATCATTTATTCCAAATATGAACAAGTAATTGACAAACATGACATTCATATGATATTCATCACAGTACAAAATCATCATGCAAAGCCAATTATATAACACAAAGAATCAGAACAACACTTAGTCAAATTTAAGCACAAATCAAGCAGATTCGGTAGTCATGAAAACTTGAGATTCTGTAACCAAATAAGCTTGAGTTTTCATACCAAAGACTTAAATAAAGCATGCAAGATTTATCAAGTTGAAAATCACATTATTTTTAAAGTACCAAATAACAGACTAGGTAAAATGCCAAGAACAGATTCGGTATCTTCAAAAATCACACATAATCACCCAAACATGCATATTCAGTCTTATATCATGCAAAAATATGATCATAATCAATTAACAACTGATAATGCTAAATACGAACATATATTTCATAGCATTATTCCACAAGAAAGACAATATTTTAGTTGCAATTGTTCTATTTACAAGTGATATTCGTTTAAATAATAAAAGGTGAAGACAAAAGACAGATTCGACGAATTGAAGATGCAAACGACCAAAAAGCTCAAAAGTACAAAATACAATCAAAGAGGTTCTAATTATTGAAAAGAAACGTCTCAGAATTACAAGAGTACAAGATTCAAAACGCAAAGTACAAGATATTAAATTGTACGCAAGGACGTTCGAAAATCCGGAACCGGGACCAGAGTCAACTCTCAACGCTCGACGCAACGGACTAAAAATTAAAGTTAACTATGTATATAAATATAATATAATATATAATTAATTATATAAATTATATATATATTATATTTATATATTAAAACCGTCGGCAGACTAGGATCCAAACTTGTGTGAGCTGGGTTTACGAACTCCGCGACTTGCGAAGTTTGTAGTGCAAAGGGACCGCGACTCGCGGAGATACCCTGGACAAAAATGCCTATAAAAACTAACGCATTTTGATCATTTTATATATCCATATATCATCTATCTCTATATACGTAAGTATATATATATATATATATATATATATATATATATATATATATATATATATATATATATAGATATATATATATATATATATATATATTTTTATTTTAATTTTAATTTTAATTTCTAATAATAAGGGTATGTTAGCGAATGTTGTAAGGGTGTAAGTCGAAATTCTGTCCGTGTAACGCTACGCTATTTTTAATCATTGTAAGTTATGTTCAACCTTTTTTAATGTCTCGTAGCTAAGTTATTATTATGCTTATTTAAGTCGAAGTAATCATGATGTTGGGCTAAATACTAAAATTGGGTAATTGGGTTTTGTACCATAATTGGGGTTTGGACAAAAGAACGACACTTGTGGAAATTAGACTATGTGCTATTAATGGGCTTTATATTTGTTTAACTAAATGATAGTTTGTTAATTTTAATATAAAGATTTACAATTGGACGTCCCTATAAATAACCATATACACTCGATCGGACACGATGGGCGGGGAATTTATATGTTCGAATAATAGTTCATTTAACCGGACACGGGAATGGATTAATAGCCACTAGAATTATTAAAACAGGGGTGAAATTATGTACAAGGACACTTGGCATAATTGATAACAAAGTATTAAAACCTTGTTACAGTTTAAGTCCCCAATTAGTTGAAATATTTGACTTCGGGTATAAGGATAATTTGACGAGGATACTCGCACTTTATATTTATGACTGATGGACTATTATGGACAAAAACCAGACGGACATATTGAATAATCCAGGACAAAGGACAATTAACCCATGGGCATAAAACTAAAATCAACACGTCAAACATCATGATTACGGAAGTTTAAATAAGCATAATTATTTTATTTTATATTTAATTTCCTTTATTTTATATTTAATTGCACTTCTAATTATCGCACTTTTATTTATTGTTATTGTATTTAATTGCACTTTTAATTATCGTACTTTTTAATTATCGCAATTTTATTTTATCGCACTTTTATTTATCGCAATTTCATTATCGTTATTTAATTTACGCTTTAAATTAAGTTATATTTATTTTTAATATTTTACATTAGGTTTTAACTGCGACTAAAGTTTTTAAAATCGACAAACCGGTCATTAAACGGTAAAAACCCCCCTTTATAATAATAATATTACTTATATATATATTTGTATTTTTATAAATTAAAACTAATATAGCGTTAAGCTTTGTTTAAAAGATTCCCTGTGGAACGAACCGGACTTACTAAAAACTACACTACTTATAAGTGTTGTAGCAAGGTTTAAGTATATCCATTCTATAAATAAATAAATATCTTGTGTAAAATTGTATCGTATTTAATAGTATTTAGTTGTAAAATTTAATAGTATTTTATACCCCTTAGCTTTAACATCAAGTATTTTTGGCGCCGCTGCCGGGGAACGACGAAACGAAACGCCACACACACAAAAAAAAAAGAGAATTTTTATTAAGTTTTATTTAGTTTTTGTAAAAATACATTTTAAATATTAAAAAAATATAAAAATTTAAAAACCGAAAAAGAAAAAAAAATATATATATATATAAATCTATTTTTAAGATTTTTATTTATAAAATTATAAAGTATTTCTATTTTTTATTTTAGTTTTTAAAATATAAGTTTTTATTTATTATATTTTATATAATTATTAAAAACAGAAAAATATATAAAATATAATTTAAAAAAACTACAGAACCTGTCGAACGATATTTGTGCATTTAAAATTTTAACGTCCGCGACTCGCGTAGTTTTCTGGTACGTGGCACCGCGACTCGCAGAGCCACCCTGACACGCGTACACAGAAACCCTAACCAGCATCATTACGGAGTAATTATTATTATTATTATTTTATTTAAAACCCTAATTAGGTTTTTAGTTTTTAATTAGTTAATTTAAGTTATTATTTTCTTTAATTAGTTTAATTAATTTACAAAATTAATAGTTTTATAAAATAAATAATATAAAAATAATATTTTTATAAAAATTGTACTTTTTACAACTTTTAGTATATTTTTATATTTTGTCCTTTTTTAATTGGTTTAGCGTAATTTGTTATATTTTTCGCTCGTAATTAGTTTTAAGTCATAGTTTTTGCCTTAGTTTTTTTTTTTTATTTTATTTCTAGATTTTTAGGCTTTGCCGTAAAATCCCTTAAGTGCTTTCTCTTTATACTAAGATTTAGGTGCTTTAGAATTTTGCGACGCCTTTTTAAGTTTTAGTACCTTTTTAAGATATTGCCATTTGGGATATAGTTTTTCTTGTAAGCTTTAATATTTTTAGACGCAACTTTTAATTTTTAGTTTTTAGTTCCTTTTTAAGTTTTGACGCACTACTTTCTTATTTTTATTTTTCGACGCCTTTTACCTATGTATCAATTATCACTCCAATTAGTAATCTCAATTTGCAATTTTAATTTTAAGTTAGTGATAGTAATAAGGTTGGGTTAGTCGAGTGTTTTAAAGTTTTATAAGTCACTCTTTTTCTTTCTTATTTTTCGACGCCTTTTATTTTTCAATCCTTTTCTTTTTCGACCTTTTTTGACGCGCTCTTTTTCTTTCTTATTTCTCGACATTCTAGTTTTAGGACTTAGAATTTATTCTATTTCTTCTCTAAATTTCTTTAAATTACGAAAATTTATTTTAAGTGGTTAAATTGATAGACATCAAAATTTTCTGGTTCGTAGTAATAGTTGGATTTGTACGTGGACCGGGTTATTGGAGCCAAACAGTACTCAATTATATTGAGACCAAACGAATCATGCCCCTCTGCTGCATCTTTTGGCTATTCGAAACGTGGGCAAAATCAGAAAAGTCTATTAATTGGATAACTTATATAATTTTTCTTTCCTTTTAAAAACTAATAGGATACTCAGTGAATGCACCGAGCAAGACGTTCACCACCTTTTGTACGTTCACCACCTGTAACCAGATCAAGACATCTAGCAAATATTGTCGCCGTTGATTTTTCTTTAGAATCGTCATCCAGTCGACCAAGTACTCCAATTCAAATTTCCGATAATCCATTTTTTGAACCCGACCTCACAATTGAGAATCCGGAGAATATTCAGGGACGATTCATAGATCCTGAACCATTAATTTTTCCTCCGGAACCACCAATCATTCAAACAGAGATTGTTGAGGAACGAACCATTAAATCAGAATCCTCTAGTGATTCAGATTCAACAAATTCAATCATGGAGAATCTGGAACCTCTAAGTATGGAAGACCGAATGCGAGCTAAACGCACTGGCCAAGGTCACACAATTACTCATCCAGACATTAATGCACCAGATTATGAAATTAAAGGACAAATTCTACATATGGTGACTAATCAATGCCAATTTAGTGGTGCGCCAAAGGAAGATCCAAATGAACATCTTCGTACCTTTAATAGGATCTGCACACTATTTAAAATAAGAGAAGTTGAAAATGAACAGATATATCTCATGTTATTTCCCTGGACTTTAAAGGGAGAAGCCAAAGATTGGTTGGAATCGTTACCTGAAGGGGCGGTTCATACATGGGACGTTTTAGTTGAAAAATTTTCTTAAACAATTCTTTCCGGCATCTAAAGCCGTAAGACTTCAAGGAGAAATTGTTACGTTCACACAGAAACCGAATGAAACTCTATATGAGGCATGGACTAGATTTGGAAAGTTATTAAGAGGATGTCCGCAACATGGTTTAGACACTTGTCAAATAGTACAAATATTCTACCAAGGATGCGACATCACTACAAGAAAAGACATCGATATAGCAGCTGGTGGTTCTATTATGAAGAAAACCGAAACTGATGCTTACAAAATTATTGATAACACTGCTTCCCACTCACATGAGTGGCACCAAGAAAAAGATATCGTTAGATCATCTAAAGCAGCTAGAGCCGATTCTAGCCATGACTTAGATTCCATTTTCGCAAAGATAGATGCTGTCGAGAGATGAATGGAAAATATGACTAAGGATATACACTCAATACGAATTAGTTGTGAGCAGTGTGGAGGACCACATTTGACAAAAGATTGTCTCAGTATTGAACTAACAATGGAACAAAGAGAGAATATTTCATACATAAACCAAAGGCCTGGAAATAATTATCAGAATAATTATCAACCGCCAAGACCAATTTACAATCAAAACCAGAATTATAACCGAAATATTCCATACACCAACCAACAAGGTCCTAGCAATCAACAAGTATCCAATAATACTTACAACCAGCAAAGACCTAATTTTCAAAACAAACCGCCACAACCCGATGATAAAAAGCCGAATTTAGAAGATATGATGACGAAGCTAGTTGAAACTCAAACGCAGTTTTTCACATCTCAGAAACAAACGAATGAACAAAATGCTCAAGCATTTAAAAATCAACAAGCTTCTATTCAAAATTTGAAACAAGAAGTGAGTAACCTAGCAAGGTTAATAGGTAAAAGAAAACCGGGAAGTCTACCTAGTGATACAAATGCTAACCCTCGGAATGAAAGAGCTAAAGCCATTACCACAAGAAGTGGTACAACACTTAAACCACCTGAAATACCTGTAATTTCTGATGAAGCTATTCCTACTCCACAAGAACCACAACCTGAATAAGATAAGGAAAAAGAACCGGTAGTTGAAAAGGTTAATGAAGATAACACAGTTAAAGCTAAACCTTATGTTAAACCATACCAACCACCACTTCCTTACCCGAGTAAAATGAAGAAAGAGAAACTTGAAGCCGAGCAATCCAAATTCTTGGATATGTTTAAACAGATAAATGTAAATCTTCCTTTCATTGATGTGATTTCAGGAATGCCTAGATATGCTACATTTCTGAAAGATCTAATCTCGAATAGAAAGAAAATGGAAGAACTCTCGATTGTTACTATGAATGCTAATTGTTCAGCAGTGCTGTTGAATAAGATACCAGAAAAATTATCAGATCCAGGAAGTTTCACAATTCCATGTTTTCTGGGTAGTCTTTGTAACAGACTCGTCCCACATCGGTGGGAGAGGAAAACAAAGCACTCCTTATAAGGGTGTGGATACCTCTTCTGGTATGACGCGTTTTGAGGGTGTTTACCTGAGAAGCAAATCCGTGAGGTAGAAGTGCGATTCGGGGTTGTACTCGTGCGCGGGTAGCCCGTCGGTGATCAGCTTGTGTCCAAAGCGGACAATATCATACTACGGGCTGATGGTGATGTTACTTATGGTATCAGAGCTGGGGCCCGCATCGATGTGCACTGCGGGGACGCAGTGTCCCGAAGGGGGGAGAGTTGTAACAGACTCGTCCCACATCGGTGGGAGAGGAAAACAAAGCACTCCTTATAAGGGTGTGGATACCTCTTCTGGTATGACGCGTTTTGAGGGTGTTTACCCGAGAAGCAAATCCGTGAGGTAGAAGTGCGATTCGGGGTTGTACTCGTGCGCGGGTAGCCCGTCGGTGATTAGCTTGTGTCCAAAGCGGACAATATCATACTACGGGCTGATGGTGATGTTACTGTCTTAGTTCAATAGAAGCATTGGCAGACTTAGGTGCTAGTATAAATCTAATGCCGTATTCACTATACGCTAAACTAGACCTTGGAGAATTGAAACCAACAAGAATAAGCATACAACTAGCTGATCGATCAATAAAATATCCTAGAGGGATAATGGAGAACATGCTAGTTAAAGTTGGTACTTTAGTATTTTCAGTAGATTTTGTTGTTCTGGACATGGAAGAAGATTCTCAAGTTCCTCTCATATTAGGAAGACCATTCTTAAATACGGCTAAAGCAATGATAGACGTGTTTGGTAAGAAACTGACCCTAAGTATAGAGGACGAGAGTGTTACCTTTTCAGTTGATAAAGCAATGCAACAACCGCAATCTGCATATGATACATGTTATTATATTCAAACTATAGAATCACATGCAGAATTGTTAGAAGAATTTCTAGAATTACAAGGAACGGGAGAATGTTCTTTAGGAGAAGGAACTGAACCAATTGATGAAACTGAAATGTTAGCTACACTAATAGCTAATGGATATGAACCAACCACAGAAGAAATTCAAATGCTAAAAGAAGAAGACAGATATCGATATAAATCATCGATAGAAGAACCTCCGACATTAGAGTTAAAGCCACTTCCAAACCATTTGGAATATGCTTATTTACATGGTGAATCTGAATTACCTGTAATAATATCGTCTTCTCTTACTGAAAATGAAAAATCTCAACTCATTTCTGTATTAAAAGCTCATAAACCAGCCATTGCATGGAAGATTCATGATATTAAAGGAATAAGTCCTTCGTATTGCACACATAAAATCCTTATGGAAGAAGGTCATAAAACGTATGTGCAACGCCAACGAAGACTAAATTCGAATATGCAAGATGTTGTTAAGAAAGAAATTATTAAACTGCTAGATGCAGGTTTAAGTTATCCAATTTCTGATAGTCCATGGGTAAGCCCAGTTCAATGCGTACCTAAGAAGGGTGGCATGACTGTCATCACAAATGAAAAAAATGAGCTTATTTCGACTAGGACTGTAACAGGATGGCGTGTATGTATTGATTATAGAAAATTAAATGACGCCACCAGAAAAGATCACTTTCCCTTACCTTTTATTGATCAAATGTTGGAAAGATTAGTCGAAAATAGTTACTATTGTTTTCTTGATGGATTTTCCGGATACTTTCAAATTCCAATTGCACCCGAGGACCAAGAGAAAACCACATTCACGTGCCCTTATGGTACTTTTGCTTACAAACGCCTGCCATTTGGACTTTGTAACGCCCCTGCAACCTTTCAAAGGTGCATGATGGCGATTTTTCACGACATGATAGAAGAATGCATGGAAGTTTTCATGGATGACTTTTCAGTCTTCGGTGATACATTTGAATCATGTTTAGTTAATCTTGAACGAATGCTTATTAGATGCGAACAATCAAATCTAGTACTTAATTGGGAGAAATGTCATTTCATGGTTAAAGAAGGCATCGTTCTTGGTCATAAAATTTCAAAGGAAGGAATTGAAGTGGATAGAGCTAAAGTAGATGTAATTACTAAACTTCCACATCCCACCAATGTTAGAGGAGTTAGGAGTTTTCTAGGGCATGCCGGTTTTTACCGACGTTTCATTAAAGATTTTTCTAAAATTGCCACTCCTATGAATAAACTCCTAGAAAATGATGCTCCATTCATATTTTTCAGAGGAATGTATCAAATCTTTTAATATTCTTAAAGAAAAACTCACTAATGCGCCGATCATGATAACTCCAAATTGGAATCTACCATTTGAACTTATGTGCGATGCAAGTGATTTTGCAATGGGAGCCGTTTTAGGACAAAGGATTGAAAAACGATTTCAACCTATATATTATGCTAGTAAGATGTTACAAGGAGCACAAACGAATTACACAACTACTGAAAAAGAACTCCTTGCTTTTGTCTTTGCTTTTGACAAATTTCGTTCATATCTCGTTCTAGCAAAAACGGTGGTCTATACCGACCATTCTGCTCTTAGATACCTATTTTCAAAACAAGATGCCAAACCAAGATTAATCCGTTGGATCTTACTCTTACAAGAATTCGATATTGAAATCCGAGATAAAAGAGGAGCAGAAAATCTCGCCGCTGATCATCTTTCTCGTCTTGAAAATCCCGAATTAGAAGTTCTAAATGAATCGGCCATACAAGACAACTTTCCTGCTGAATATCTATTGAAGATAGATTATAATGAAATACCATGGTTTGCAGACTATGCAAACTACTTAGTTTGTGGATTCCTTGAGAAAGGATTGTCGTTCCAAAAACGAAAGAAATTCTTCAGTGATATAAAACACTATTTCTGGGAAGATCCACATTTGTTTAAAAGTTGTCCCAATGGAATAATACGCCGATGTGTATTCGGAGATGAAGCCAATCAAATCTTAAGCCATTGTCACACAGGACCAACAGGAGGGCATTATGGGCCTCAACTCACAGCAAGAAAAGTTTATGATGCTGGATTCTATTGGCCTACAATTTACAAAGACGCACACCTTCTTTGCAAATCCTGTGATGCTTGTCAAAGGGCCGGAAAAATAAGTCAACGTGATGAAATGCCACAAAATGTCATTCAAGTATGTGAAGTATTTGACATTTGGGGTATTGACTTTATGGGTCCATTTCCAAAATCTCATAATAATCTCTACATTCTCGTTGCCATTGATTATGTATCTAAATGGGCGGAAGCACAAGCTCTCCCAACTAACGATGCACGAGTTGTAGTCAACTTTTTAAAACGTCTTTTTGCAAGGTTTGGAACACCGAAAGCTTTAATAAGTGATCGGGGTACTCATTTTTGTAATAATCAACTTGAGAAAGTTCTTAAAAGATATGGAGTAACTCATAAAATCTCCACCGCATATCATCCACAAACAAGTGGACAAGTTGAAAATACCAACCGAGCTTTAAAACGTATTCTAGAGAAAACCGTAGGATCAAATCCGAAGGAATGGTCCATTAATGAAGCGACCCGTCCTAATCCATCCGGACGAAGTCCATATCGATTATAAACGATTTACAACAGTTGATTACATCGCGAGGTATTTGACCTCTATATGATACATTTTACAAACATTGCATTCGTTTTTGAAAAGACAATCTTTCATTACATCGAAAGTTGACAACATGCATACCATTTCGTAATATATCTTACTATAATAGACTTAATAATAATCTTGATGAACTCAATGACTCGAATGCAACGTCCTTTGAAATATGTCATGAATGACTCCAAGTAATATCTCTAAGATGAGCAAATGCACAACGGAAGATTTCTTTCGTACCTAAGAATAAACATGCTTTAAAGTGTCAACCAAAAGGTGTAGTGACCCGAACTTTTCCATGTTTATATATATATTAAATGAAATTGTTATTTACATGATTAAGTGTTTCCAACATGTTAAGCAATCAAACTTTTTAAGACTTGATTAATTGAAATAGGTTTCATATAGACAATTGACCACCCAAGTTGACCGGTGATTCACGAACGTTAAAACTTGTAAAAACTATACGATGACATATATATGGTTATATATATAGTTAACATGATTTTATTATAAGTATGTATCTCATTAGGTATTTTAACAATGAGTTATATACATAAAAATGAGACAATTAATTTAAGAAACTCGAAAACGATATATATAACGATTATCATTATAACAACGTCTTACTAGGTACATATGAATCATATTAAGATATTGATACACTTGGTTAATTATGTTAAATGATAAGTAAATATATTATTAAGTGTATTAACAATGAAATACATATGTAAAAATAAGACTACTAACTTAATGATTTCGAAACGAGACATATATGTAACGATTATCGTTGTAACGACATTTAACTGTATATACATCATACTAAGATATATTATATATAATAATATCATGATAATATAACAATTTAACATCTCATTTGTTATAATAAAAAATGGGTTAACAACATTCAACAAGATCATTAACCTAAAGGTTTCAAAACAACATTTACATGTAACGACTAACGATGACTTAACGACTCAGTTAAAATGTATATACATGTAGTGTTTTAATATGTATTCATACACTTTTGAAAGACTTCAAGACACTTATCAAAATACTTCTAGTTAACAAAAATGCTTACAATTACATCCTCGTTCAGTTTCATCAACAATTCTACTCGTATGCACCCGTATTCGTACTCGTACAATACACAGCTTTTAGATGTATGTACTATTGGTATATACACTCCAATGATCAGATCTTAGCAGCCCATGTGAGTCACCTAACACATGTGGGAACCATCATTTGGCAACTAGCATGAAATATCTCATAAAATTACAAAAATATGAGTAATCATTCATGACTTATTTACATGAAAACAAAATTACATATCCTTTATATCTAATCCATACACCAAAGACCAAAAACACCTACAAACACTTTCATTCTTCAATTTTCTTCATCTAATTGATCTCTCTCAAGTTCTATCTTCCAGTTCTAAGTGTTCTTCATAAATTCCAAAAGTTCTAGTTTCATAAAATCAAGAATACTTCTAAGATTGTGTACTAGCTAGAATTATCTTCACAACTATCTTGTATCAAAGTTATTGTGTGCTATATTTCATGCTTTATGTAAAATAAGCAGTATTGTAAGTTTGTAAAATATTGTATAAAAGTTTGAACGCGAAATATTATTATAATCAGTTTTTCATATAGAATTGTAGTAGATGAATTGTATATTAGCTACTAAGTATGAACTTAACGGGTAGGTACTACCCGAATTTAAACTTATAAAACGCTAATATGAAGAAAAAGCTTTTATAAATGAGTTCATATTATGCTACGAAATACTATTAACTACTCTTAATATTTTGTATGATTAACTTGTTCCATTTGACTATTTTGAAGGAAATGGCACCGACTACTCGACACACCGTGAATATGAATGAAGAGGAATTCCGTATTTTTCTAGCTTCAAACATAGCCGCAGTACAGGCTGCGCTACATACCAACAATAACCTTGGATCTAGCAGTACAGGAAATCGTGTAGCACGCACCTACAAAGAATTCACTGCCTGCAAACCTTTGGAATTTGATGGAACCGAAGGACCGATCGGATTGAAACGGTGGACCGAGAAGGTCGAATCGGTGTTTGCCATAAGTAAGTGTACTGAAGAGGACAAAGTGAAGTACGCTACGCATACCTTCACAGGTTCTGCGTTAACATGGTGGAATACCTATCTAGAGCAAGTGGGACAAGATGATGCTTATGCACTACCGTGGTCAGCATTCAAGCACTTGATGAACGAGAAGTACCGTCCCAGAACCGAGGTTAATAAGCTCAAGACAGAACTTAGAGGGTTATGAACCCAAGGATTTGATATTACCACGTACGAAAGACGATTCACAGAATTGTGCCTATTGTGTTCGGGAGCATTCGAAGATGAGGAAGAGAAGATCGACGCGTTTGTGAAAGGATTACCGGAAAGAATCCAAGAAGATATAAGTTCACACGAGCCCGCCTCCATACAACAGGCATGTAGAATGGCTCACAAACTAGTGAACCAGATTGAGGAAAGAATTAAAGAACAGACGGCTGAAGAGGCCAATGTGAAGCAAGTCAAAAGAAAGTGGGAGGAAAACGGTGATAAGAAACACCAATACAACAACAACAACAATTACAATAATAATCGCAACAATTATCCCAACAATCGCAACATCAATCGCAACTACAACAAACGGCCCAACAACAACAACAACAACAACAGCAACTACAACAATCATCCCAACAACAATAACAATCGCAACAACAACAACAATCAGAAGCAGCTATGCCAAAGGTGTGAAAAGTATCACTCGGGGTTCTGCACCAAATTTTGCAACAAGTATAAAAGAAATGGTCATAGCGCGGCGAAGTGTGAGGTCTACGGACCAGGGGTTAACAAAACGAAAGGAACAAATAGTGTCGGAACGAGTAATGGTGGAGCAAGTAGTGTCGGAACAAGTTATGCCAATGTAGTTTGTTATAAATGTGGAAAACCGGGCCACATTATTAGAAATTTCCCAAACCAGGAGAACACGAATGGACAAGGCCGCGGAAGAGTTTTCAATATTAATGCGGCAGAGGCACAGGAAGACCCGGAGCTTGTTACGGGTACGTTTCTTATTGACAATAAATATGCTTACGTTTTATTTGATTCGGGTGCGGATAGAAGCTATATGAGTAGAGATTTTTGTGCTAAATTAAGTTGTCCATTGACGCCGTTGGATAGTAAATTTTTACTCGAATTAGCAAATGGTAAATTAATTTCAGCAGATAATATATGTCGGAATCGAGAAATTAAACTGGTTAGCGAAACATTTAAGATTGACTTGATACCAGTAGAGTTAGGGAGTTTTGATGTGTTAATCGGTATGGACTGGTTGAAAGAAGTGAAAGCAGAGATCGTTTGTTACAAAAATGCAATTCGCATTATACGAGAAAAAGGAAAACCCTTAATGGTGTACGGAGAAAAGGGCAACACGAAGCTACATCTTATTAGTAATTTGAAGGCACAAAAACTAATAAGAAAAGGTTGCTATGCTGTTCTAGCACACGTCGAGAAAGTTCAAACTGAAGAAAAGAGCATCAATGATGTTCCCGTCGCAAAAGAATTTCCCGATGTATTTCCGAAAGAATTACCGGGATTACCCCCACATCGATCCGTTGAATTTCAAATAGATCTTGTATCAGGAGCTGCACCAATAGCTCGTACTCCTTACAGACTCGCACCCAGCGAGATGAAAGAACTTCAAAGCCAATTACAAGAACTTTTAGAGCGTGGTTTCATTCGACCAAGCACATCACCGTGGGGAGCTCCTGTTTTGTTTGTCAAGAAGAAAGATGGTACATTCAGGTTGTGTATCGACTACCGAGAGTTGAACAAACTTACCATTAAGAACCGCTACCCACTACCGAGAATCGACGACTTATTTGATCAACTACAAGGCTCGTCTGTTTATTCAAAGATTGACTTACGTTCCGAGTATCATCAAATGCGGGTGAAAGAAGATGATATTCCAAAGACTGCTTTCAGAACACGTTACGGTCATTACGAGTTTATGGTCTTGCCGTTTGGTTTAACTAATGCACCAGCTGTGTTCATGGACCTTATGAACCTAGTGTGTGGACCATACCTTGACAAGTTTGTCATTGTTTTCATTGATGACATACTTATTTACTCAAAGAATGACTAAGAACACGGTGAACATTTGAGAAAGGTGTTAGAAGTATTGAGGAAGGAAGAATTGTACGCTAAATTTTCAAAGTGTGCATTTTGGTTGGAAGAAGTTCAATTCCTCGGTCACATAGTAAACAAAGAAGGTATTAAGGTGGATCCGGCAAAGATAGAAACTGTTGAAATGTGGGAAACTCCGAAAACTCCGAAACACATAAGCCAGTTTTTAGGACTAGCTGGTTACTACAGAAGGTTCATCCTAGACGTTTCCAGAATAGCAAAACCCTTGACTGCATTAACGCATAAAGGGAAGAAATTTGAATGGAAGGATGAACAAGAGAAAGTGTTTCAGTTATTGAAGAAAAAGCTAACTACGGCACCGATATTGTCATTGCCTGAAGGGAATGAAGATTTTGTGATTTATTGTGACGCATCAAAGCAAGGTCTCGGTTGTGTATTAATGCAACGAACGAAGGTGATTGTTTATGCGTCTAGACAATTGAAGATTCACGAACAAAATTATACGACGCATGATTTGGAATTAGGCGCGGTTGTTTTTGCATTAAAGACTTGGAGGCACTACTTATATGGGGTCAAAAGTATTATATATACCGACCACAAAAGTCTTCAACACATATTTAATCAGAAACAACTAAATATGAGGCAGCGTAGGTGGATTGAATTGTTGAATGATTACGACTTTGAGATTCGTTACCGCCCGAGGAAGGCAAATGTGGTAGCCGACACCTTGAGCAGGAAGGACAGAGAAACCATTGGAGTAAAATCTATGAATATAATGATTCACAATAACCTTACTACTCAAATAAAGGAGGCGCAATAAGGAGTTTTAAAAGAGGGAAATTTAAAGGATGAAATACCCAAAGGACCGGAGAAGCATCTTAATATTCGGGAAGACGGAACCCGGTATAGGGCTGAAAGGATTTGGGTACCAAAATTTGGAGATATGAGAGAAATGGTACTTAGAGAAGCTCATAAAATCAGATACTCAATACATCCTGGAATGGGGAAGATGTACAAGGATCTCAAGAAACATTTTTGGTGGCCGGGTATGAAAGCTGATGTTGCTAAATACATAGGAGAATGTTTGACGTGTTCTAAGGTCAAAGCTGAGCATCAGAAACCATCATGTCTACTTCAACAAACCGAAATCCCGGAATGGAAATGGGAAAACATTACCATGGATTTCATCACTAAATTGCGAAGGACTGTAAGTGGTTTTGATACTATTTGGGTAATAGTTGATCGTCTCACCAAATCAGCATACTTCCTGCCAATAAGAGAAGATGAAAAGATAGAGAAGTTAGCACGACTGTATTTGAAGGAAGTCGTCTCCAGACATGGAATACCAATCTCTATTATCTCTGATAGGGATGGCAGATTTATTTCAAGATTCTGGCAGACATTACAGCAAGCATTAGGAACTCGTCTAGACATGAGTACTGCCTATCATCCACAAACTGATGGGCAGAGCGAAAGGACGATACAAATGCTTGAAGACATGCTACGAGCATGTGTTATTGATTTCGGAAACAGTTGGGATCGACATCTACCGTTAGCAGAATTTTCCTACAACAACAGCTACCATTCAAGCATTGAGATGGCGCCGTTTGAAGCACTTTATGGTAGAAAGTGCAGGTCTCCGATTTGTTGGAGTGAAGTGGGGGATAGACAGATTACGGGTCCGGAGATAATACAAGAAACTACCGAGAAGATCATCCAAATTCAACAACGGTTGAAAACCGCCCAAAGTCGACAAAAGAGCTACGCTGACATTAAAAGAAAAGATATAGAATTTGAAATTGGAGAGATGGTCATGCTTAAAGTTGCACCTTGGAAAGGCGTTGTTCGATTTGGTAAACGAGGGAACTTAAATCCAAGGTATATTGGACCATTCAAGATTATTGATCGTGTCGGACCAGTAGCTTACCGACTTGAGTTACCTCAACAACTCGCGGCTGTACATAACACTTTCCACGTCTCAAATTTGAAGAAATGTTTTGCTAAAGAAGAACTCACTATTCCATTAGATGAAATCCAAATCAACGAAAAACTTCAATTTATAGAAGAACCCGTCGAAATAATGGATCGTGAGGTTAAAAGACTTAAGCAAAACAAGATACCAGTTGTTAAGGTTCGATGGAATGCTCGTAGAGGACCCGAGTTCACCTGGGAATGAGAAGATCAGATGAAGAAGAAATACCCGCATTTATTTCCAGAAGATACATCAACACCTCCAACTGCTTAAAATTTTGGGACGAAATTTATTTAACGGGTAGGTACTGTAGTGACCCGAACTTTTCCATGTTTATATATATATTAAATGAAATTATTATTTACATGATTAAGTGTTTCCAACATGTTAAGCAATCAAACTTTTTAAGACTTGATTAATTGAAATAGGTTTCATATAGACAATTGACCACCCAAGTTGACCGGTGATTCACGAACGTTAAAACTTGTAAAAACTATACGATGACATATATATGATTATATATATAGTTAACATGATTTTATTATAAGTATGTATCTCATTAGGTATTTTAACAATGAGTTATATACATAAAAATGAGACTATTAATTTAAGAAACTCGAAAACGATATATATAACGATTATCGTTATAACAACGTCTTACTAGGTACATATGAATCATATTAAGATATTGATACACTTGGTTAATTATGTTAAATGATAAGTAAATATATTATTAAGTGTATTAACAATGAAATACATATGTAAAAATAAGACTACTAACTTAATGATTTCGAAACGAGATGCCAAACCAAGATTAATCCGTTGGATCTTACTCTTACAAGAATTCGATATTGAAATCCGAGATAAAAGAGGAGCAGAAAATCTCGCCGCTGATCATCTTTCTCGTCTTGAAAATCCCGAATTAGAAGTTCTAAATGAATCGGCCATACAAGACAACTTTCCTGCTGAATATCTATTGAAGATAGATTATAATGAAATACCATGGTTTGCAGACTATGCAAACTACTTAGTTTGTGGATTCCTTGAGAAAGGATTGTCGTTCCAAAAACGAAAGAAATTCTTCAGTGATATAAAACACTATTTCTGGGAAGATCCACATTTGTTTAAAAGTTGTCCCGATGGAATAATACGCCGATGAGTATTCGGAGATGAAGCCAATCAAATCTTAAACCATTGTCACACAGGACCAACAGGAGGGCATTATGGGCCTCAACTCACAGCAAGAAAAGTTTATGATGCTGGATTCTATTGGCCTACAATTTACAAAGACGCACACCTTCTTTGCAAATCCTGTGATGCTTGTCAAAGGGCCGGAAAAATAAGTCAACGTGATGAAATGCCACAAAATGTCATTCAAGTATGTGAAGTATTTGACATTTGGGGTATTGACTTTATGGGTCCATTTCCAAAATCTCATAATAATCTCTACATTCTCGTTGCCATTGATTATGTATCTAAATGGGCGGAAGCACAAGCTCTCCCAACTAACGATGCACGAGTTGTAGTCAACTTTTTAAAACGTCTTTTTGCAAGGTTTGGAACACCGAAAGCTTTAATAAGTGATCGGGGTACTCATTTTTGTAATAATCAACTTGAGAAAGTTCTTAAAAGATATGGAGTAACTCATAAAATCTCCACCGCATATCATCCACAAACAAGTGGACAAGTTGAAAATACCAACCGAGCTTTAAAACATATTCTAGAGAAAACCGTAGGATCAAATCCGAAGGAATGGTCCATTAATGAAGCGACCCGTCCTAATCCATCCGGACGAAGTCCATATCGATTATAAACGATTTACAACAGTTGATTACATCGCGAGGTATTTGACCTCTATATGATACATTTTACAAACATTGCATTCATTTTTGAAAAGACAATCTTTCATTACATCGAAAGTTGACAACATGCATACCATTTCGTAATATATCTTACTATAATAGACTTAATAATAATCTTGATGAACTCAACGACTCGAATGCAACGTCCTTTGAAATATGTCATGAATGACTCCAAGTAATATCTCTAAGATGAGCAAATGCACAGCGGAAGATTTCTTTCGTACCTAAGAATAAACATGCTTTAAAGTGTCAACCAAAAGGTGTAGTGACCCGAACTTTTCCATGTTTATATATATATTAAATGAAATTGTTATTTACATGATTAAGTGTTTCCAACATGTTAAGCAATCAAACTTTTTAAGACTTGATTAATTGAAATAGGTTTCATATAGACAATTGACCACCCAAGTTGACCGGTGATTCACGAACGTTAAAACTTGTAAAAACTATACGATGACATATATATGGTTATATATATAGTTAACATGATTTTATTATAAGTATGTATCTCATTAGGTATTTTAACAATGAGTTATATACATAAAAATGAGACTATTAATTTAAGAAACTCGAAAACGATATATATAACGATTATCGTTATAACAACGTCTTACTAGGTACATATGAATCATATTAAGATATTGATACACTTGGTTAATTATGTTAAATGATAAGTAAATATATTATTAAGTGTATTAACAATGAAATACATATGTAAAAATAAGACTACTAACTTAATGATTTCGAAACGAGACATATATGTAACGATTATCGTTGTAACGACATTTAACTGTATATACATCATACTAAGATATATTATTTATCATAATATCATGATAATATAACAATTTAACATCTCATTTGTTATAATAAAAAATGGGTTAACAACATTCAACAAGATCATTAACCTAAAGGTTTCAAAACAACATTTACATGTAACGACTAACGATGACTTAACGACTCAGTTAAAATGTATATACATGTAGTGTTTTAATATGTATTCATACACTTTTGAAAGACTTCAAGACACTTATCAAAATACTTCTAGTTAACAAAAATGCTTACAATTACATCCTCGTTCAGTTTCATCAACAATTCTACTCGTATGCACCCGTATTCGTACTCGTACAATACACAGCTTTTAGATGTATGTACTATTGGTATATACACTACAATGATTAGCTCTTAGCAGCCTATGTGAGTCACCTAACACATGTGGGAACCATCATTTGGCAACTAGCATGAAATATCTCATAAAATTACAAAAATATGAGTAATCATTCATGACTTATTTACATGAAAACAAAATTACATATCCTTTATATCTAATCCATACACCAAAGACCAAAAACACCTACAAACACTTTCATTCTTCAATTTTCTTCATCTAATTGATCTCCCTCAAGTTCTATCTTCAAGTTCTAAGTGTTCTTCATAAATTCCAAAAGTTCTAGTTTCATAAAATCAAGAATACTTCCAAGATTGCAAGTTTACTTCCAAGTTTTCTAAATCCATTCCAATAATCATCCAAGATCAAGAAACCTTTGTTACTTACAGTAGGTTATATTTCTAATACAAGGTAATAATCATATTCAAACTTTAATTCAATTTCTATAACTATAACAATCTTATTTCGAGTGGAAATCTTACTTGAAATTGTTTTCGTGTCATGATTCTGCTTCAAGAACTTTCAAGCCATCCAAGGATCCTTTGAAGCTAGATCTATTTTTCTCATTTCTAGTAGGTTTATCCAAGGAACTTGAGGTAGTAATGATGTTCATAACATCATTCATTCATACATATAAAGCTATCTTATTCGAAGGTTTAAACTTGTAATCACTAGAACATAGTTTAGTTAATTCTAAACTTGTTCGCAAATAAAAGTTAATCCTTCTAACTTGACTTTTAAAAACAACTAAACACATGTTCTATATCTATATGATATGCTAACTTAATGATTTAAAACCTGGAAACACGAAAAATACTGTAAAACTGGATTTACGCCGTCGTAGTAACACCGCGGGCTGTTTTGGGTTAGTTAATTAAAAACTATGATAAACTTTGATTTAAAATTTGTTATTCTGAGAAAATTATTTTTATTATGAACATGAAACTATATCCAAAAATTATGGTTAAACTCAAAGTGGAAGTATGTTTTCTAAAATGGTCATCTAGACGTCGTTCTTTCGACTGAAATGACTACCTTTACAAAAATGACTTGTAACTTATTTTCCCGACTATAAACCTATACTTTTCCTGTTTAGATTCATAAAATAGAGTTCAATATGAAACCATAGCAATTTGATTCACTCAAAACGGATTTAAAATGAAGAAGTTATGGGTAAAACAAGATTGGATAATTTTTCTCATTTTAGCTACGTGAAAATTGGTAACAAATCTATTCCAACCATAACTTAATCAACTTGTATTGTATATTATGTAATCTTGAGATACCATAGACACGTATACAATATTTCGACCTATCATGTCGAAACATCTATATATATTTCGGAACAACCATAGACACTCTATATGTGAATGTTGGAGTTAGCTATACAGGGTTGAGGTTGATTCTAAAATATATATAGTTTGAGTTGTGATCAATACCGAGATACGTATACACTGGGTCGTGGATTTATTCAAGATAATATTTATCGATTTATTTCTGTACATCTAACTGTGGACAACTAGTTGTAGGTTACTAATGAGGACAGCTGACTTAATAAACTTAAAACATCAAAATGTATTAAAAGTATTGTAAATATATTTTGAACATACTTTGATATATATGTATATATTATTATAGGTTCGTGAATCAACCAGTGGCCAAGTCTTACTTCCCGACGAAGTAAAAATCTGTGAAAGTGAGTTATAGTCCCACTTTTAAAATCTAATATTTTTGGGATGAGAATACATGCAGGTTTTATAAATGATTTACAAAATAGACACAAGTACGTGAAACTACATTCTATGGTTGAAGATTCGAAATCGAATATGCCCCTTTTTATTAAGTCTGGTAATCTAAGAATTAGGTAACAGACACCCTAATTGACGCGAATCCTAAAGATAGATCTATTGGGCCTAACAAACCCCATCCAAGGTACCGGATGCTTTAGTACTTCGAAATTTATATCATATCCGAAGGGTATCCCGGAATGATGGGGATATTCTTATATATGCATCTTGTTAATGTCGGTTACCAGGTGTTCACCATATGAATGATTTTTATCTCTATGTATGGGATGTGTATTGAAATATGAAATCTTGTGGTCTATTGTTACGATTTGATATATATAGGTTAAACCTATAACTCACCAACATTTTTGTTGACGTTTAAAGCATGTTTATTCTCAGGTGAATACTAAGAGCTTCCACTGTTGCATACTAAAATAAGGACAAGATTTGGAGTCCATGTTTGTATGATATTGTGTAAAAACTGCATTCAAGAAACTGATTTCGATGTAACATATTTGTATTATAAACCATTACGTAATGGTCGTGTGTAAACATGATATTTTAGATTATCATTATTTGATAATCTACGTAAAGCTTTTTAAACCTTTATTTATGAAATAAAGGTTATGGTTTATTTTAAAATGAATGCAGTCTTTGAAAAACGTCTCATATAGAGGTCAAAACCTCGCAACGAAATCAATTAAAATGGAACGTTTTTAATCAATAAGAACGGGACATTTCAAAAGGTTGGTGAGTTCATTAGTTTAACATAAATAATCATTTCATAATTTTAATAGACCACAAGATTTCATACTTCCATTTCTCATAATCATACGTCTCATGCATAGAGACAAAAATATCATTCATATGGATTAAACACCTGGTAACCGACATTCACAATATGTATATAAGAATATCCCCATCATTTCGGGATCCTCCTTCGGACATGATATAAATTTCGAAGTACTAAAGCATCCGGTACTTTGGATGGGGCTTGTTGGGCCCGATAGATCTATCTTTAGAGTTCGCGTCAATTAGGGTGTCTATTTCATAATTCTTAGATTACCAAACTTAATAAAAAGGGGCATATTCGATTTCGATAATTCAACCATATAATGTAGTTTCACGTACTTGTGTCTATTTCGTAAAACAGTTATAAAAACAGCGCATGTATTCTCAGTCCCAAAAATATATATTGCAAAAGCATTTAAAAAGGGATTAATGAAACTCACGCATATAATTATTGTAAAACAGTTAATAAAACATTTGCATGTATTCTCAACCTAAAAATGTATATAAAAAGGGAATAATGAAACTCACGCATATAAATATTATAAAACAGTTATTAAAACATTGCATGTATTCTCAGCCCAAAAATGTAATGAGTAAAAGGGAATCAAATGAAACTCACACACATAAATATTGTAAAACAGTTAATAAAGCATTTGCATGTATTCTCTGCCCAAAAATGTAAAGAGTAAAAGGGGTAAATGAACTCACAATAATGTATTTTGTAGTAAAAATACATATGACGACATTGAACAATGTAGGGTTGGCCTCGGATTCACGAACCTATATCATTCATATATCTATTAAGACACATACTTGTAATAGAACAAATATATTTATTTATATTATTATTAGTGATGTAATTTATATATATATAGTAGACTAATAGGTTCATTATATATATTTTCATTATATATATATATATAGATATATTAGTATAGTTAAGTTATGTGTATTAAATATATATTTATATATAAAATCTTTATTTTTATGTTTATAATTTTAATAACGTCTTTAAAACTTTTATTTTTCATAATCGTAATTATTTTAATAATAATGACATAGATAATACTGATATTAATAATAATGATAGTTTAGTAAAAAATAATGCTAATAATAATAATGGTAATTTTTAATAGTTTTAATAGAAATTTTCAGTAATTATACAATATCACTAATATTAATGTTTAAATGATAAGTCTATTAATGATACTTTGTAATATTAATAATAATGATGATAATACTAATAATAATACCTATGTGGATGATAATAATAACACTAACAATTATAAAATGTTACAAGTACTAATATTAATGAAAATAATAATAATTTGTATCATTCTCATAATAATAATAATAATCATAATCATAATTATAATAATAAATTATAGTCTTTATAATAATACTTGTATTAGTAATAATAAGTGTTCTAAAAATAACCATAATAATAATAATCACAATACTAATAATAATAATAATTTTGGTAATGAAATCTACCTTCCAAAGCCTTTCTAAAAAAATATGCCCTGAACCGGGTTTGAACTAGAGACCTCCTGCTCACCCGCAAACGCACTTAACCATTCCCTCTGTCTTGTTTATCTGATTTATAAGGCAACCCAAACTATATATCTAGTATTTCATTTAGCCATGTTCATCATCTTCTTCACCAAGTTTAAAATCAAACGGGGGCAAAAACTCAACAACAATCGAACGGGTTTTCATTTGTGACTTGTAAACAACATGAAACAAAAAAAAATGTGTTCATGATATAAAAAAAATGAGAAAAAAAACAATAAAAATCGTACTGCTTGCTAGTAGCCAAGAAAAAAAAATTTTGTTTTCAATTTTGAGTTTGATTTGGACAATCTTTACAACATGAAACATGTTTCAAATCATTCTTAAAATCTATCTAAATCATCAATTGAACTTAAAACATCAAAACAAGCTCTAATTTCTCCAAGAACAAAACAGTTGACTTTTGACAATTTAACTTTGACTCGCAAATTCGAATTCGTTATTAAGAATTGGAACTTGAGATTTTGCAAGAAGTTTAAGTAAATGATTCCTAACAACTCTGCATTTTTAGTTTTTGAAATTTGTTTCGAATTTACGTTAGTGTATATTACTGTGAAGAACTCAAGAACTCAAAAATTTATTTTTAGATTAAGAGTGTTATAGGTTATGATTACAACATGAAATAAGTTGTAAATGATTACTAAAAACTATCTGAATCATTATTTTAACTTAAAACATAACAAGAAGTTCGAATTTTACCATGAACAATTCAGTTGACTTTTTGCTTCAAAACTTTGACTCCAAAATTCGTGATCGATGTAATGAATTGAGGTTTGATACTTTGCAGAAAGTTTTAATAAAACATTCCTAACACTTCTGCATTTTTACATTTTGCTAATTGATTTGAAATCGAGCTTTGAAAAAGAGTAAACACGTACAGAGTATTTCTACTTCCTCTCTTTTGTTTAATTCAGTAATTGCAGGGTTTAATATATATAATGGAATTTATCACATGTTGTAACAGTTATAATTGAACATAATTGATTTATGAAACAGACGTCTAACAAATTATAGACAAGAAGTACCTACACTATTGATCAAATGAATAAAAAATTAAACAGATAGTTACTTTAACCAATTTTGTATCTGTATGTAAATTTTATATGTAATAAAATAATAATAATAATAATAATAAGATTTAATAATAATATCCAAATTAAATGTATCTAATGTCATCTTAAATTTTATATCTTTTATACTAGATTTAATTATACAAATATTAATATCTATACTAGTAGTAATAAAATTAATGATAACAATATTAATATAACAATTACATTTTTTAAATTTGTAATTACAATCATATCATTTTTATATTTATATATATACCTATATATTTTAACCGCTATATATTCAATTATGTTTTCAAGTATTAAATAGATAACTATATTTTATATATATATATATATATATATATATATATATATATATATATATATATATATATATATATATATATATAAACTTAAGGTACCCATTTAATGTTGACAAGTTATGTTCAAAATCATTATATTCAATTTATCCTATATATCAAGTTTTATTTATTTTAAGTTATTTTTCCAATAACTAAATCACTTATTAGTTCATTAATTTATTTAATTTATTATATATAATTATTTATATCTATCTTTCTGTTTACAATTTAAAGGATCGTGAATCGTCGGGAATAGTCAAAGGTAATTGATTACATGCATATAGTTTCCAAAAATTTTGAGACTCCACATTACAGACTTTGCTTATCGTGTCGAAATCATATAAAGATTAAGTTTAAATTTGGTCAGAAATTGCCGGGTCGTCGCAGTACCTACCCGTTAAAGAAATTTCGTCCCGAAATTTGGGTGAGGTGGTCATGGCTAACAATAAAAATGTTTTTATGACGAGTACAAGTTGATAATTAGAGTTTTATCATCATCGAGTGATATGGATAAAACAATTCGATTTCAAAAAGAGTACGATTGAAACTATCACAAAAGAGTGAAATGAAGAAGTTAAAAATTCGTTTTAACTTTTGGCATAGTCAAAATTGATTTCAGGAATTCAAGGGATTTAAAGAAAATCTTTGTAATTTATATAAGATTCGATTCTTTGGAAATTACGGAAATTAGGATTTTCTTCGATTAGATACGTAATCTGCCTCGATTGATATGTCAGATATTTTACTATAAAATAACCTCTTCCGTTTCCTTTATTTTCATCACTCCTATAATTTCATCCTTAAATCATTCTTTCAAAGATTGTGAAAATGCTCAATCTAGTTCTAGTTCTGAATATTATTCTGGTCATTGTAACCATCATTCTTCTTTTCCAACTACCACCAGAAGAATCCGTTTACTTCTATTATGCCCTCGGGATTATTGTATTCCTGATCCTCCCGTGTCTTTATCTTGCTATTCGCATAGATATACACGGTTTATGATCTTTCTTGTTTGCTGTGATTTATACTCCGATCTCTATTTCGAAGCTTCATGTTTTTTTTTCTCTGCTTTACCTTAATTAAAGCGATCACGTCTCAGATTAGTAAGTATGAAGTTCCGAATGATCCTAACATTCTAAGCAGAAAGGTACGTAATAGCACGATTTGATTTGTTATATTACCCGAATCACAGAGGATGGAACTATTAAGAATACATTTTCTTGATATGTTCATAAGTTAATTAGAATGAAAGAGTTGTGTAACATGACACATGATGACGGTACTGTGAATCATCACGTTCCATTAGAAACTCAGCATGACTTACTGTAATATAATCACGTTGATCAAGTGTCATTATATTATACTAACTCATGCATCAGTTCCCAACATTACTTCAATAACATTCATATTTTAAGCTCGAAAGTTTACAGAATATAGAAACTAACAGTTTCTATATGATGTAACACTGATAGCACTAATAGATTAATGATTCAGATAAAAATAGTTATGAAAATATCTTCAGAAATATGGAGGATATTTATAATGAAAGATACAGTGATATCTTGGAATTTCTAAGATCAGAGGATGATGAAGAATATTGTCCGCAAGAGTTTAGAGTAAGGAGCAAGATATTCGCTAAATACTTCAGCAGGTATTGAATCATTTGGATTCTTTGAAGTCAAACTTATTCTTTGTGATTTGTCCACGGCTTCCTTCATAGTTTCGCATAATCCGTTTTTCGGTACTAAATTTTCTATTGAGAGTTTTCCAATATAATGATACACAGGAAGCACGAAGAGGTATATAATTTCGGACGAGAATATTTATGAAAATATCCTCAGAAATATCGAAGATATTGATGATGATATTTTAGAATTTCTAAGTTCGATGGTTGATGGAGAAAGATTTTTTCGCAAGATTTTAACATGACTTCGGAGCAAGATATTCTCTAAAGATTTCAACGGATCCAGAACTATCTGGATTCTTTGAATATAGGGTATGGTCCTTGTATTTATCCTTGGTCTCCTTCATGGTTAACTCTATCCGTTTTCCAGTTTCAACGTTTCTGAGTTTTTCCAACATATTATTCTTTATCATCAAACTTCTGACGACTAAGGTCATTTATGGTTGCCTACAGTTTCTGCTGCTTCATTCAGCTTTTTCAACATTCAGAGTATCGATTCGTAAACTGGGTGCCTTTTCCAAATTTCAGAATTGAAGATCGTAATTCTAGGAGATAATTGTTATATGTATACATATAACTATTGATGTAGAAATGCTACGAGATTAGAAATACTGATTGCTGATTCCCGGTAATTGGTATGGCAATTATTGTTACAGAGTATAGATGAATACAAGATGGGGTTTCAATGAATATAGTGATTTTTCGGAAAGTCCAAATTCATTGAAGTTGCTGGTAATTTTACTGCTAATGTGGTGAAATATAAACGGTTCTCCGGTAACGATGATGACAGGCAAACTTATATATCGAGGTTATAATAAGGCTAATTCGAATGGAAGTTGAAGTTGACTTGTTGGAGCTGTGACAAAATTGGCTAATCTGAAAAGGTATCGCAAAGTTATTTTTGCTAATAAATGTCAAAGGATCTGACGCGGCTACGTGTTAAACTTTTACTCAGTTGCCGAGAATTTCTCAGGTGCATAACTATATGCCTAAATCTTTCCTTCTGTAGATGAAGTGCGGTTGATTCATCCTATCGATTGAGGTGTTTTCAAGGATCATGAAAGGTTTGAGTGCAGATTGTAATCGTGATGATACGAATGGGGTTTAAAATGAAATCAAGTGGCAAACTTGAAGAATTGTTTAGTTTCATATGTTATAATTAATATTATAATTCATTTTAATTGTCCAGTGTTATTAGTCCACAGTCGATAGTCCACAGTTAACAATCCAATGATTCATATATAGTTTAATATATAATATTCGAATTAATTAATACATATCGTGACCCCGTATACGTCTCAGACTTGATCACAACTCAAACTATTTATATTATTATAGAATCAACCTCAACCCTGTATAGCTAACTCCCGCATTACTACACATATAGAGTGTCTATGGTTACTCCAAATAATATATATAGATGCGTCGATATGATATGTCAAAACCTTGTATACGTGTCCCGATATTTAAAGTGCGTAAAATAAATAACAGAAATTAAATGACGATAAATAAAGTGCGTAAAGTAAATAACAGAAATTAAATGACGATAAATAAAATTGCGAGAATGTAAATTGCGATAATTAAATTGCGATAAATAAAGTGTAATCAGTTAGCTGGGAACAATTAGTTAGGAACAGTTAGCGTGGATTCTTAACAAAATTTCTCATAGTTAATTTGTTTGTTTCTAACAAATTTTATTTTGTCAAATGTTTCCTTCATTATGCCACTTGATTTTTGATAAATCAAAATCCAAATATGAAATTGGATGAATATGGTTATTCTGTGGTGAACGGATTTGTATATCGGTGGACGTAAGTAGGATAGTAAACGACTGTTGAATTAGATTCAAAGAATGTACAGTGTAACTTATTAATGTAAAATCTAAATATTCATCGGGCATTACCTACCCGTTAAAATATTTTCACCATTAACAGTTTGTACACAAGAATTTTTAATTACAATCTTTATGAAAATATATATACATATATATTTTCTTCAGATGTAATCATGGATTTAATGAGTCAATATGATATTAAACTCATTTGATTTACCGTTGGAACAATAATATATAATCTCTAAAACATTAGAGATTACATAATCGCCATGTCGAACGAAGATAAATGATGTAGAACGATACTTAGAACGATAATTGTACTCAAGGTATAGAATGAGACATCAAGGCGTGGGTTGTTGATGGTACTGGTGTTGTTATTGATGGTACTGTTGGTGCCGGTGATGTTGTTGAAGCTGGTAATTTTTGCACCATATTCTCCAGATTGATTACTCGAGCGCGAAGTTCGTTGACTTCTTCTATTATTCCGGGATGATTGTCGATCAGTACGAGCGGATGAATAAGGTTTAGAATTTTAGATATAATACAATCGTGGTGAGATATTTGGGAAATGGGGGTGAAAATGGTGTTTCAGACTGGTTCACCGGTAAGTGTTTCAGGTTCATTGCCAAGAGGTAAATTCGATTGGTGGGTGGAAAGGATCGCCTTCCTCTCGTCTCCATCGATTAAGTCGACTACGAACCCATCAGATGAATTGGGGATGATTGATTGGTTGATTCATTCTGGTGACGTTGCCTCCGGAGCTTAAGTGAACATCCATGTCGGAATAGCTGTCGGAATAACTATCGGATTAGCTATCGAAGTCTGAGGGACTCGAACTGGTTGAAGGATTCATATCGTACGATCAAATGAAGTATTTTCGATAAGAAACAGATTATAGGATGTAGATTAGTACCCTGCAATACATAATTCACATATGCATATACAATACTAAAATCCCATTTGTTACGGAGGAATCTACGGAAGTTGTCAGACAAAGTCTACAGTACAAGATATGCTAAGATATGAATTAGCAGATACGCTAAGATACGAATTTTGTCTATACACTATTCATGCAATCATTGCAGTAAGATGTGTCTAGACTAAGAATGATAAGCAGGTAATTTCCTAAGGATGATAAATAGATGATTTCTGACAAAAAATGATAAGCAAAACTTTTGACATGCAGACACGGTCGAAGTCCAGACTCACTAATGCATCCTAACGACTATCAGTTAGACTCACTAATGTAAGACCTGCTTCGCTAAGACCACCTCTCTGATACCAACTGAAGCGACCCGTCCTAATCCATCCGGACGAAGTCCATATAGATTATAAACGATTCATAACAGTTGATTACATCGCGAGGTATTTGACCTCTATATGATACATTTTACAAACATTGCATTCGTTTTTGAAAAGACAATCTTTCATTACATCGAAAGTTGACAACATGCATACCATTTCGTAATATATCTTACTATAATAGACTTAATAATAATCTTGATGAACTCAACGACTCGAATGCAACGTCTTTTGAAATATGTCATGAATGACTCCAAGTAATATCTCTAAGATGAGCAAATGCACAGCGGAAGATTTCTTTCGTACCTGAGAATAAACATGCTTTAAAGTGTCAACCAAAAGGTTGGTGAGTTCATTAGTTTAACATAAATAATCATTTCATAATTTTAATAGACCACAAGATTTCATACTTCCATTTCTCATAATCATACGTCTCATGCATAGAGACAAAAATATCATTTATATGGATTGAACACCTGATAACTGACATCCACAATATGTATATAAGAATATCCCCATCATTCCGGGATCCTCCTTCGGACATGATATAAATTTCGAAGTACTAAAGCATCCGGTACTTTGGATGGGGCTTGTTGGGCCCGATAGATCTATCTTTAGAGTTCGCGTCAATTAGGGTGTCTGTTCCCTAATTCTTAGATTACCAGACTTAATAAAAAGGGGCATATTCAATTTCGATAATTCAACCATATAATGTAGTTTCACGTACTTGTGTCTATTTCGTAAAACAGTTATAAAAACAGCGCATGTATTCTCAGTCCCAAAAATATATATTGCAAAAGCATTTAAAAGGGATTTATGAAACTCAAGCATATAATTATTGTAAAACAGTTAATAAAATATTTGCATGTATTCTCAACCCAAAAATGTATATAAAAAGGGAATAATGAAACTCACGCATATAAATATTGTAAAACAGTTATTAAAACATTGCATGTATTCTCAGCCCAAAAATGTAATGAGTAAAAGGGAATCAAATGAAACTCACACACATAAATATTGTAAAACAGTTAATAAAGCATTTGCATGTATTCTCTGCCCAAAAATGTAAAGAGTAAAAGGGGTAAATGAACTCACAATAATGTATTTTGTAGTAAAAATACATATGACGACATTGAACAATGTAGGGTTGGCCTCGGATTCACGAACCTATATCATTCATATATCTATTAAGACACATACTTGTAATCGAACAAATATATTTATTTATATTATTATTAGTGATGTAATTTATATATATAATAGACTAATAGGTTCATTATATATATTTTCATTATATATATATATATATATATATATATATATATATATATATATATATATATATATATATATATATATATATATATATATATATATATATATATATATATATTAGTATAGTTAAGTTATGTGTATTAAATATATATTTATATATAAAATCTTTATTTTTATGTTTATAATTTTAATAACGTCTTTAAAACTTTTATTTTTCATAATCGTAATTATTTTAATAATAATGACATAGATAATACTGATATTAATAATAATGATAGTTTTAGTAAAAGATAATACTAATAATAATAATGGTAATTTTTAATAGTTTTAATAGAAATTTTCAGTAATTATACAATATCACTAATATTAATGTTTAAATGATAAGTCTATTAATGATACTTTGTAATATTAATAATAATGATGATAATACTAATAATAATACCTATGTGGATGATAATAATAACACTAACAATTATAAAATGTTACAAGTACTAATATTAATGAAAATAATAATAATTTGTATCATTCTCATAATAATAATAATAATCATAATCATAATTATAATAATAAATTATAGTCTTTATAATAATACTTGTATTAGTAATAATAAGTGTTCTAAAAATAACCATAATAATAATAATCACAATACTAATAATAATAATAATTTTGGTAATGAAATCTACCTTCCAAAGCCTTTCTAAAAAAATATGCCCTGAACCGGGTTTGAACTAGAGACCTCCTGCTCACCCGCAAACACACTTAACCATTCCCTCTGTCTTGTTTATCTGATTTATAAGGCAACCCAAACTATATATCTAGTATTTCATTTAGCCATGTTCATCATCTTCTTCACCAAGTTTAAAATTAAACGGGGGCAAAAACTCAACAACAATCGAACGGGTTTTCATTTATGACTTGTAAACAACATGAAACAAAAAAAAAATGTGTTCATGATATAAAAAAAATGAGAAAAAAAAAACAAAAAAAATCCTACTGCGTGCTAGTAGCCAAGAAAAAAAAAATTTGTTTTCAATTTTGAGTTCGTTTTGGACAATCTTTACAATATGAAACATGTTTCAAATCATTCCTAAAATCTATCTAAATCATCAATTGAACTTAAAACATCAAAACAAGCTCTAATTTCTCCAAGAACAAAATAGTTGACTTTTGACAATTTAACTTTGACTCGCAAATTCGAATTCGTTATTAAGAATTGGAACTTGAGATTTTGCAGGAAGTTTAAGTAAATGATTCCTAACAACTCTGCATTTTTTGTTTTTGAAATTTGTTTCGAATTTACGTTAGTGTATATTACTGTGAAGAACTCAAGAACTCAAAAATTGATTTTTAGATTAAGAGTGTTATAGGTTATGATTACAACATGAAATAAGTTGTAAATGATTACTAAAAACTATCTGAATCATTATTTTAACTTAAAACATAACAAGGAGTTCGAATTTTACCATGAACAATTCAGTTGACTTTTTGCTTCAAAACTTTGACTCCAAAATTCGTGATCGATGTAATGAATTGAGGTTTGATACTTTGCAGAAAGTTTTAATAAAAGATTCCTAACACTTCTGCATTTTTACATTTTGCTAATTGATTTGAAATCGAGCTTTGAAAAAGAGTAAACACGTACAGAGTATTTCTACTTCCTCTCTTTTGTTTAATTCAGTAATTGCAGGGTTTAATATATATAATGGAATTTATCACATGTTGTAACAGTTATAATTGAACATAATTGATTTATGAAACAGACGTCTAACAAATAATAGACAAGAAGTACCTGCACTATTGATCAAATGAATAAAAAATTAAACAGATAGTTACTTATAACCAATTTTGTATCTGTATGTAAATTTTATATGTAATAAAATAATAATAATAATAATAAGATTTAATAATAATATCCAAATTAAATGTATCTAATGTCATCTTAAATTTTATATCTTTTATACTAGATTTAATTATTCAAATATTAATATCTATACTAGTAGTAATAAAATTAATGATAACAATATTAATATAACAATTACATTTTTTAAATTTGTAATTACAATCATATCATTTTTATATTTATATATATACCTATATATTTTAACCACTATATATTCAATTATGTTTTCAAGTATTAAATAGATAACTATATTATATATATATATATATATATATATATATATATATATATATATATATATATATATATATATATATATATATATATATATATATATATATATATATAATATATAAATTTAAGGTACCCATTTAATGTTGACAAGTTATGTTCAAAATCATTTATATTCAATTTATCCTATATATCAAGTTTTATTTATTTTAAGTTATTTTTCCAATAACTAAATCACTTATTAGTTCATTAATTTATTTAATTTATTATATAAAATTATTTATATCTATCTTTCTGTTTACAATTTAAAGGATCGTGAATCGTCGAGAATAGTCAAAAGTAATTGATTACATGCATATAGTTTCCAAAAATTTTGATACTCCACATTACAGACTTTGCTTATCATGTCGAAATCATATAAAGATTAAGTTTAAATTTGATCGGAAATTGCCGGGTCGTCACAGTACCTACCCGTTAAAGAAATTTCGTCCCGAAATTTGGGTGAGGTGGTCATGGCTAACAATAAAAATGTTTTTATGACGAGTCAAGTTGATAATTAGAGTTTTATCATCATCGAGTGATATGGATAAAACAATTCGATTTCAAAAAGAGTACGATTGAAACTATCACAAAAGAGTGAAATGAAGAAGTTAAAAATTCGTTTTAACTTTTGGCGTAGTCAAAATTGATTTCAGGAATTCAAGGGATTTAAAGAAAATCTTTGTAATTTATATAAGATTCGATTCTTTGGAAATTACGGAAATTAGGATTTTCTTCGATTAGATACGTAATCTGCCTCGATTGATATGTCGGATATTTTACTATAAAATAACCTCTTCTGTTTCCTTTATTTTCATCACTCCTATAATTTCTTCCTTAAATCATTCTTTCAAAGATTGTGAAAATGCTCAATCTAGTTCTAGTTCTGAATATTATTCTGGTCATTGTAACCATCATTCTTCTTTTCCAACTACCAACAGAAGAATCCGTTTACTTCTATTATGCCCTCGGGATTATTGTATTCCTGATCCTCCCGTGTCTTTATCTTGCTATTCGCATAGATATACACGGTTTATGATCTTTCTTGTTTGTTGTGATTTATACTCCGATCTCTATTTCGAAGCTTCATGTTTTTTTTTCTCTGCTTTACCTTAAATAAAGCGATCACGTCTCAGATTAGTAAGTATGAAGTTTCGAATGATCCTAACATTCTAAGCAGAAAGGTACGTAATAGCACGATTTGATTTTTTATATTACCCGAATCACAGAGGATGGAACTATCAAGAATACATTTTCTTGATATGTTCATAAGTTAATTAGAATGAAAGAGTTGTGTAACATGACACATGATGACAGTACTGTGAATCATCACGTTCCATTAGAAACTCAGCATGACTTACTATAATATAATCACGTTGATCAAGTGTCATTATATTATACTAACTCATGCATTAGTTCCCAACATTACTTCAATAACATTCATATTTTAAGCTCGAAAGTTTACAGAATATAGAAACTAACAGTTTCTATATGATGTAACACTGATAGCACTAATAGATTAATGATTCAGATAAAAATAGTTATGAAAATATCTTCAGAAATATGGAGGATATTTATAATGAAAGATAAGGTGATATCTTGGAATTTCTAAGATCAGAGGATGATGAAGAATATTGTCCGCAAGAGTTTAGAGTAAGGAGCAAGATATTCGCTAAAGACTTCAGCAGGTATTGAATCATTTGGATTCTTTGAAGTCAAACTTATTCTTTGTGATTTGTCCACGGCTTCCTTCATAGTTTCGCATAATCCGTTTTTCGGTACTGAATTTTCTATTGAGAGTTTTCCAATATAATGATACACAGGAAGCACGAAGAGGTATATAATTTCGGACGAGAATATTTATGAAAATATCCTCAGAAATATCGAAGATATTGATGATGATATTTTGGAATTTCTAAGTTCGATGGTTGATGGAGAAAGATTTTTCCGCAAGATTTTAACATGACTTCGGAGCAAGGTATTCTCTAAAGATTTCAACGGATCCAGAATTATCTAGATTCTTTGAATATAGGGTATTGTCCTTGTATTTGTCCTTGGTCTCCTTCATGGTTAACTCTATCCGTTTTCCAGTTTCAACGTTTCTGAGTTTTTCCAACATATTATTCTTTATCATCAAACTTTTGACGACTAAGGTCGTTTATGGTTGCCTACAGTTTCTGCTGCTTCATTCAGCTTTTTCAACATTCAGAGTATCGATTCGTAAACTGGGTGCCTTTTCCAAATTTCAGAATTGAAGATCGTAATTCTTGGAGATAATTGTTATATGTATACATATAACTATTGATGTAGAAATGCTACGAGATTCGAAATACTGATTGCTGATTCCCGGTAATTGGTATGGCAATTATTGTTACAGGGTATAGATGAATACAAGATGGGGTTTCAATTAATATAGTGATTTTTCGGAAAGTCCAAATTCATTGAAGTTGCTGGTAATTTTACTGCTAATGTGGTGAAATATAAACGGTTCTCCGGTAACGATGACGACAGGCAAACTTATATATCGAGGTTATAATAAGGCTAATTCGAATGGAAGTTGAAGTTGTCTTGTTGGAGCTGTGACAAAATTGGCTAATCTGAAAAGGTATCGCAAAGTTATTTTTGCTAATAAATGTCAAAGGATCTGACGCGGCTACGTGTTAAACTTTTACTCAGTTGCCGAGAATTTCTCAGGTGCATAACTATATGCCTAAATCTTTCCTTCTGTAGATGAAGTGCGGTTGATTCATCCTATCGATTGAGGTGTTTTCAAGGATCATGAAAGGTTTGAACGCAGATTGTAATCGTGATGATACGAATGGGGTTTAAAATGAAATCAAGTGGCAAACTTGAAGAATTGTTTAGTTTCATATGTTATAATTAATATTTTAATTCATTTTAATTATCCAGTGTTATTAGTCCACAGTCGATAGTCCACAGTTAATAATCCAATGATTCATATATAGTTTAATATATAATATTCGAATTAATTAATACGTATCGTGACCCGTATACGTCTCAGACTCGATCACAACTCAAACTATATATATTATTATAGAATCAACCTCAACCCTGTATAGCTAACTCCCGCATTACTACACATAGAGTGTCTATGGTTACTCCAAATAATATATATAGATGCGTCGATATGATATGTCAAAACCTTGTATACGTGTCCCGATATTTAAAGTGCGTAAAATAAATAACAGAAATTAAATGATGATAAATAAAGTGCGTAAAGTAAATAACAGAAATTAAATGACGATAAATAAAATTGCGAGAATGTAAATTGCGATAATTAAATTGCGATAAATAAAGTGTAATCAGTTAGCTGGGAACAATTAGTTAGGAACAGTTAGCGTGGATTCTTAACAAAATTTCTCATAGTTAATTTGTTTGTTTCTAACAAATTTTATTTTGTCAAATGTTTCCTTCATTATGCCACTTGATTTTTGATAAATCAAAATCCAAATATGAAATTGGATGAATATGGTTATTCTGTGGTGAACGGATTTGTATATCGGTGGACGTAAGTAGGATAGTAAACGACTGTTGAATTAGATTCGAAGAATGTACAGTGTAACTTATTAATGTGAAATCTAAATATTCCTCGGGCATTACCTACCCGTTAAAATATTTTCACCATTAACAGTTTGTACACAAGAATTTTTAATTACAATCTTTATAAAAATATATATACATATATATTTTCTTCAGATGTAATCATGGATTTAATGAGTCAATATGATATTAAACTCATTTGATTTACCATTGGAACAATAATATATAATCTCTAAAACATTAGAGATTACATAATCGCCATGTCGAACGAAGATGAATGATGTAGAACGATACGTAGAACGATAATTGTACTCAAGGTATAGAATGAGACGTCGAGGCATGGGTTGTTGATGGTACTGGTGTTGTTATTGATGGTACTGTTGGTGCCAGTGATGTTGTTGAAGCTGGTAATTTTTGCACCATATTCTCCAGATTGATTACTCGAGCGCTAAGTTTGTTGACTTCTTCTATTATTCCGGGATGATTGTCGGTCGGTACGAGCGGATGAATAAGGTTTAGAATTTTAGATAGAATACAATCGTGGTGAGATATTTGGGAAATGGGGGTGAAAATGGTGTTTCAGACTGGTTCGCCGGTAAGTGTTTCAGGTTCATTGCCAAGAGGTAAATTCGGTTGGTGGGTGGAAAGGATCGCCTTCCTCTCGTCTCCATCGGTTAAGTCAACTACGAACCCATCAGATGAATTGGGGATGATTGATTGGTTGATTCATTCTGGTGACGTTGCCTCCAGAGCTTATGTGAACTTCCATGTAGGAATAGCTGTCGAAATAACTATCGGATTAGCTATCGAAGTCTGAGGGACTCGAACTGGTTGAGGGATTCATCTCGTACGATCAGATGAAGTATTTTCGATAAGAAACAGATTATAGGATGTAGATTAGTACCCTGCAATACATAATTCACATATGCATATACAATACTAAAATCCCATATGTTACGGAGGAATCTACGGAAGTTGTTAGACAAAGTCTACAGTACAAGATATGCTAAGATATGAATTAGCAGATACGCTAAGATACGAATTTTGTCTATACACTATTCATGCAATCATTGAAGTAAAATGTGTCTAGACTAAGAATGATAAGCAGGTAATTTCCTAAGGATGATAAATAGATGATTTTCGACAAAAAATGATAAGCAAAACTTTTGACATGCAGACACGGTCGAAGTCCAGACTCACTAATGCATCCTAACGACTATCAGTTAGACTCACAAATGCAAGAGCTGGTTCGCTAAGACCACCGCTCTGATACCAACTGAAGCGACCCGTCCTAATCTATCCGTACAAAGTCCATATCGATTATAAACGATTCACAACAGTTGATTACATCGCGAGGTATTTGACCTCTATATGATACATTTTACAAACATTGCATTTGTTTTTGAAAAGACAATCTTTCATTACATCGAAAGTTGACAACATGCATACCATTTCGTAATATATCTTACTATAATAGAATTAATAATAATCTTGATGAACTCAACGACTCGAATGCAACATCTTTTGAAATATGTCATGAAGGACTCCAAGTAATATCTCTAAGATGAGCAAATGCACAGTGGAAGATTTCTTTCGTACCTGAGAATAAACATGCTTTAAAGTGTCAACCAAAAAGTTGGTGAGTTCATTAGTTTAACATAAATAATCATTTCATAATTTTAATAGACCACAAGATTTCATACTTCCATTTCTCATAATCATATGTCCCATGCATAGAGACAAAAATATCATTCATATGGATTGAACACCTGGTAACCGACATTCACAATATGTATATAAGAATATCCCCATCATTCCGGGATCCTCCTTCGGACATAATATAAATTTCGAAGTACTAAAGCATCCGGTACTTTGGATAGGGCTTGTTGGGCCCGATAGATCTATCTTTAGAGTTTGTGTCAATTAGGGTTTCTGTTCCCTAATTCTTAGATTACCAGACTTAATAAAAAGGGGCATATTCGATTTCGATAATTCAACCATATAATGTAGTTTCACGTACTTGTGTCTATTTCGTAAAACAGTTATAAAAATAGCGCATGTATTCTCAGTCCCAAAAATATATATTGCAAAAGCATTTAAAAAGGGATTAATGAAACTCACGCATATAATTATTATAAAACAGTTAATAAAACATTTGCATGTATTCTCAGCCCAAAAATGTATATAAAAAGAGAATAATGAAACTCACGCATATAAATATTGTAAAACAGTTATTAAAACATTGCATGTATTCTCAGCCCAAAAATGTAATGAGTAAAAGGGAATCAAATGAAACTCACACACATAAATATTGTAAAACAGTTAATAAAGCATTTGCATGTATTCTCTGCCCAAAAATGTAAAGAGTAAAAGGGGTAAATGAACTCACAATAATGTATTTTGTAGTAAAAATACATATGACGACATTGAACAATGTAGGGTTGGCCTCGGATTCACGAACCTATATCATTCATATATCTATTAAGACACATACTTTTAATCGAACAAATATATTTATTTATATTATTATTAGTGATGTAATTTATATATATAGTAGACTAATAGGTTCATTATATATATATATATATAGATATATTAGTATAGTTAAGTTATGTGTATTAAATATATATTTATATATAAAATCTTTATTTTTATGTTAATAATTTTAATAACGTCTTTAAAACTTTTATTTTTCATAATCGTAATTATTTTAATAATAATGACATAGATAATACTGATATCAATAATAATGATAGTTTTTGTAAAAAATAATACTAATAATAATAATGGTAATTTTTAATAGTTTTAATAGAAATTTTCAGTAAGTATACAATATCACTAATATTAATGTTTAAATGATAAGTCTATTAATGATACTTTGTAATATTAATAATAATGATGATAATACTAATAATAATACCTATGTGGATGATAATAATAACACTAACAATTATAAAATGTTACAAGTACTAATATTAATGAAAATAATAATAATTTGTATCATTCTCATAATAATAATAATAATCATAATCATAATTATAATACTAAATTATAGTCTTTATAATAATACTTGTATTAGTAATAATAAGTGTTCTAAAAATAACCATAATAATAATAATCACAATACTAATAATAATAATAATTTTGGTAATGAAATCTACCTTCCAAAGCCTTTCTAAAAAAATATGCCCAGAACCGGGTTTGAACTAGAGACCTCCTGCTCACCCGCAAACGAACTTAACCATTCCCTCTGTCTTGTTTATCTGATTTATAAGGCAACCCAAACTATATATCTAGTATTTTATTTAGCCATGTTCATCATCTTCTTCACCAAGTTTAAAATCAAACGGGGGCAAAAACTCAACAACAATCGAACGGGTTTTTATTTATGACTTGTAAACAACATGAAACAAAAAAAAAAAACGTGTTCATGATATAAAAAAATGAGAAAAAAAAACAAAAAAAAATCCTACTGTTTGCTAGTAGCCAAGAAAAAAAAATTTGTTTTCAATTTTGAGTTCGTTTTGGACAATCTTTACAACATGAAACATGTTTCAAATCATTCCTAAAATCTATCTAAATCATCAACTGAACTTAAAACATCAAAACAAGCTCTAATTTCTCCAAGAACAAAACAGTTGACTTTTGACAATTTAACTTTGACTCGCAAATTCGAATTCGTTATTAAGAATTGGAACTTGAGATTTTGCAGGAAGTTTAAGTAAATGATTCCTAACAACTCTGCATTTTTAGTTTTTGAAATTTGTTTCGAATTTACGTTAGTGTATATTACTGTGAAGAACTCAAGAACTCAAAAATTGATTTTTAGATTAAGAGTGTTATAGGTTATGATTACAACATGAAATAAGTTGTAAATGATTACTAAAAACTATCTGAATCATTATTTTAACTTAAAACATAACAAGGAGTTCGAATTTTACCATGAACAATTCAGTTGACTTTTTTGCTTCAAAACTTTGACTCCAAAATTCGTGATCGATGTAATGAATTGAGGTTTGATACTTTGCAGAAAGTTTTAATAAAAGATTCCTAACACTTCTGCATTTTTACATTTTTCTAATTGATTTGAAATCGAGCTTTGAAAAAGAGTAAACACGTACAGAGTATTTTTACTTCCTCTCTTTTGTTTAATTCAGTAATTGCAGGGTTTAATATATATAATGGAATTTATCACATGTTGTAACAGTTATAATTGAACATAATTGATTTATGAAACAGACGTCTAACAAATTATAGACAAGAAGTACCTACACTATTGATAAAATGAATAAAAAATTAAACAGATAGTTACTTATAACCAATTTTGTATCTGTATGTAAATTTTATATGTAATAAAATAATAATAATAATAATAATAAGATTTAATAATAATATCCAAATTAAATGTATCTAATGTCATCTTAAATTTTATATCTTTTATACTAGATTTAATTATACAAATATTAATATCTATACTAGTAGTAATAAAATTAATGATAACAGTATTAATATAACAATTACATTTTTTAAATTTGTAATTACAATCATATCATTTTTATATTTATATATATACCTATATATTTTAACCACTATATATTCAATTATGTTTTCAAGTATTAAATAGATAACTATATATATATATATATATATATATATATATATATATATATATATATATATATATATATATATAAACTTAAGATACCCATTTAATGTTGACAAGTTATGTTCAAAATCATTTATATTCAATTTATCCTATATATCAAGTTTTATTTATTTTAAGGTATTTTTCCAATAACTAAATCACTTATTAGTTCATTAATTTATTTAATTTATTATATATAATTATTTATATCTATCTTTCTGTTTACAATTTAAAGGATCGTGAATCGTCGGGAATATTCAAAGGTAATTGATTACATGCATATAGTTTCCAAAAATTTTGAGACTCCACATTACAGACTTTGCTTATCGTGTCGAAATCATATAAAGATTAAGTTTAAATTTGGTCGGAAATTGTCGGGTCGTCACAATTAAATTGGAGGATGCACTCTGGGCTTTTAGAACAGCCTACAAATCTCCAATTGGAACCACACCTTTTAAACTCGTTTACGGAAAAGCATGTCATCTTCCAGTAGAAATTGAACACAAAGCATTTTGGGCTTTGAAGACATGTAATCTTGATTTACATGAAGTTGGACGTCTACGATTAAGTTAACTAAACGAATTAGAAGAATTAGGACATGAAGCATACGAAAATTCGTTAATCTATAAAGAAAGAACGAAGAAATGGCATGATAAAAGAAGCAGAAGTTCAAAAGAATTTAAAGAAGGAGACAGAGTTCTTCTTTTCAATTCACGATTCAAGCTATTTCCTGAAAAATTGAAATCAAGATGGTCTGGACCATTCATAGTCAAAAGAGTTTTCCCATACGGAACGATAGAATTAATAAATTCAAATGGGATTGAATTTAAAGTTAATGGTCACAGAGTTAAACACTACATAGATAGTCCGATGGAAGTCAACAACGAAGTTAATCACAATTTCGATACCACAGCTAACTAAGTGTGGGGAGAATCAAGTCTTTAAAGGATAATATGTATTTCTGTTAGAGTTAGATTTTCTGTTTTCGTGTAGTTTTCGAAAATGGAACCCGAATGGTCTTTCCCTAGCAGACCCTAAAGAACTAGTCTTCTCCCCCCATTCTGAATTTTTATTTTTTTTAGGTTTTTACGAAATGAAGACTTCCTGTGAACTGAACCATGGTCTAATGCTACACGCTTTGATCACTAAACGAAATAATGACACACTTCCGAGTGAAATAGTATCATTAATCAGAAGTAAATTGGACGAAGTAAGAAAAGAATCCAGATGCGAAGATAATAAGTTACAATTTGGTAAAGGAAAATCAAAATCCGCAGCGAAAAGAAGAGCACGACACCTTGAAAAATGTCACAAATGCGGAAAATGGTCACACGAAGGTAAATGTTCAAATAATCAAACCTATTCAAATACCGAATTTGTTTCTTTATGCAGAGACGGACCGTTCATATGTTTAGAAGAAAAAACATTAAATGCTCGAGGTTACGCCTATGTAGCCATGGAAAACCAATTAGTCCGACTATCTTATGAGTGGGCTAGAGCATATCACTAAGAAATATATTTCACAGGTAAGTTTGTACAGTTTTTATTTTTATTTTTATTTTTAACCTTTTGATAATAAACGCTAATTTGTTCGCTATAAAGTATTAAATTGGTATTCGATGAAATTAGGTCTTGCGACCGAAATTATTGATATCATACAAAAATTTATTACATCGCTGCGAAATTTAACGTTTATTCTTAAGGTATAAATATCTTTAATCAATCAACTCAAAATATTTCAAAAATTTGTCATGAGTTAAATTAGGTCAATGAACCCAAATTACTTTACCGAAAAGAGGAGCGCATATTTTTGATAATATTTGATTGATTAAAGTGGGATAAAAGCCAAAAAGATTTTTAATTTTATTTTTACCATGTTTTTAAAAAATTAATAAATTAATATTAAATAAATATTGTAAACTTTTAAAATTGTAAATATTTGAAAAATTAATATTTTTAATATAAGTTTGTATGTATAAAAACAAAAAATATAATTTAAGTTTGGTGTGAATTTTTTTAATTTTATGCATTTTAAATTTAAGTTTGGTGTGAATTTAAAAACAAAAATTTACTTTATTTCGCTAAGTTAAAAATATGATTTTTAAAATTCGTCGTGAGTTGAAGACTAGGTCGTTGAACCGAAATTGCTTTACCCGAGGGAGGGACGAGAACTTTTATTATTATTATTTTTAATCTTATTGAATTAAAGTATGCCAAAAACATTAAAAACCCAAAAATCTTTGCTTTTAAAACCGCGCTTTAAATAGACAAATTTTAAAATTTTGTCGAGGGATGGACTAGAACGATGAAGCGAAATGACCTCGTCCTAAATAACAAGGGAAACAAATTTTTAAAATTAATTAATATTTGTTTTATAAGTTAAAGATTTAAAAAAATAATAAAAAAATAAATAAGCTCCGCGACTCGCGGAGTTTGAAGGGAAACACCACCGCGACTCGCGGAGGTTGCGAAATCCAGAAAAAAATAAAAGGGATCGAACAGACCAGTTTCTTCCCAACTAAACTCAAATACTGCGAAAAACACACACGAAAACACACATAAATTCGCAATTTTTGGCCATTTTTCATCAAATCTTTCACAAAATCATGTTGCGAAGGATGCTATCAAGGAATTACTCAATGAAAACGACTGAAAGGGGTGAATCTTCATCCGAAGCTCGCATTGCTCCTCCTGAGAATGCGGAACAACAAGATGTTGATAACTATTACAAACAAGATATACCTCATCCAGTTATGACATTTTCAGATATGCACGTGGAAGATTTGCACCCGAACTTGAGATTAGACAGACGTTGGATAGATTATCCAAAATACCAAAGGAGCTTGCACACTCTTCATTCTAAAGCTGTTGAAGTACCTAGGGTAATAGAATGGGAACCGTTAGAAGCCGTAGGATTGGGTGAACGAATTAGAGAATTACTTACACAGAGGTATGGTAATTCTACTTTTAACGATTGGGTACGATTATTCAACATGCGTAGACCTGTATATAAAGTATGGTGTGAAGAATTATTGTGTAGTATAGAAATAAATGATCGGGTAGCTAGTTTAACCGATCGAACTTTTATTAGATTTTTGTTAGGAGGTTCGATGCGCCACATGTCTCTACTAGACATGGCTCAGGCCTTACGTATATATACGCCTGAGGAGCTAGCATCTGCCGATTGTCGAGGGTTGATATTAAATGGTAGGAAGATTGATGAAAATTTTGATACGCATGGTGTATGGAGTCAAATGACTAGTCATCACCGATTTAAAGGGGGAAATTACTCTTATCTTGATATTGATAGAGCTGAGTTAAGAGTAATTCACAGGTTTCTAGCGAACTCGATTACACAGCGAGGTAAAAATAAGGAAAAGGTAAATGAGCAAGATTTATTTTACCACATGTGTATTCGAGACCCACAAAGCGCTGTAAGTATACCTTATTGTGTGGGTTATTATTTATCAGCTATGGTTAGGGGATGAGACCGCACAGTATAATAGGAGGTGGTATATTTATTACATTAATTGCTGAGTATCTCGATGTGGATATAAGTCGGGGGGGATTATTAATCGAAGAACCAGAACCCCACGATACAATTGGTTTAAATGTATATCATGGTGCTAAGGTTTTGAAGAGGCGAAATAACGCCGCAGTACAATCTAATGGAAGACATCTACAGGTTGAGAGAAATCAACAGCCAGGTAATGTGGGAGGGGGAAATGAAATGACAGAAATGCAAAGGTTTATAGCTTCACAAGAATATGAAAATGCTAGACATCGAGCATTTGAAGATTGACAAGTTCATCAAAACCACATCATAGCTCATTGCCAACATATAGGTAGAAACTATATTCCTACTCCAAAGCCCGTATTTCCTCCCTGGTCTATAGAGATCCAACCACCGTATCCTACTTATAACCCAGCTGAAGCATTTTATAACACATACGGTTATGCATGGAACCCCTACTGGTATCAGTATCAACCCTAGTTTATTTAGTTTTATTTATTTTATTTTTGTAATGTTACTACATTTAGCACTTATGTTGATATTGTAATAGTTTTTATAATTTTCTAACTTTTATTATTAGATTTTAATAATTTTTGAATGTGGGGTAATATACCAAACTTCAAAAATATGTATATGTTTGCAGTTTATCTTATGTACACAACAGGGTAAAACAACGCATTTTCAAAGACTGGCATTAAGTTCAGCAAAAGCAACTAATTTTGACGACAAGATGCAAAATATATGTGAAATAACAACAAGACGGAATGAACAAATGATGTGCACCATTTATCATTCAACACAAACAACAATATGTTTGGAAACTTTGGTAAAATTTAATCATTTTTCTACGCTAATCACCCTCAATAATTTAAATTGTTACTGATTTCTTGCAAATGAGGGCATTGCAAGATCTTAAGTGTGGGAAGGGGTTAAATTCTTTCGGATTTTAAAATTTTTACTTTATACACTTGGTTACCATTAGAAATACTAGTAAAGCAGTAGTTGTATTAGAATTTAGTGCTCTCTGATAATAAAGAACAGCCCTAGTCTTATATACTGACTACCCAATTCGAGTAAAAATTTTCAAAATTTTCAATTAAATGAACTCAAAATCATGTTTATACATATTTATGAACGATAAAACTAGGTGTTAACACCGAAATTATTGTTACCTCGGAAAGGACATAAATTGAGAAACAAACCATAATGTTAAAATTCATTTAAAATGGAATAGAGGACAATAAAAAGGAAAATAAAAGCCAAGTGTGGGAAAATTTTTACCAAGTTATTCAAAATATATATCACATATTTTTGTACAAATAGCTGAAAATACTTTTGCTTTGGACTAAACTAAAAAGTTTTACCCGATTTACTGTAAGAAAGATGGATCTACACGATGAATCAATTCCATCATTAAAAGGAAGTAAAGTCTTCCAAAAAAGACACGCGCTTCTTGATTTAGGTCAAGAAGTTGTCGTCCAGACCAGCTGTAGGTTGACGAAAAATCTAGAAAAGTCATCTCTAAAATCAGCAGGAAATCCACGGACCTCAGCATCAAACAGGGTCGCCAAGTGGTCAGACTTATCCTAACTATGAGAGGATCTGTCTCGTACAATGGGGGGACACCGTGCAAATTAGCTGGATAAGACTAATGAATCAGATCCCCAGAAAGGATAATCTCCTTAAAGATCAAAAAATCAGCTTTTAAGACTGATATTACTCAATCCTAGAGATTGACCTTAAAGATTGAGAATTACAAACTCATGGAATTCAATGATATCTAAACTCGAGCTTGAACGAGAAAATATTTTGATCAAAATTACAAACCGATTTGTTTTCTGAAAATCCTTTTTCAATGCGTTCATTACCATTGAACGTAAAATCCTAGGAATTCACCTGGAATTCATTAGGTCACCTGAACCAATTCGGGTGTCAACTGTAAGAACGGTGGTTGCATAGCATGGTCAAAGACAGGACCTTGTGCCAGACCGAAAAATTATAAGGGTGAGCTTTACTATTGCTCCTACAAAGGATAGTAATTGCATCCGATACGTTATAGACCATAATTAAAAGCATGTCAGGGGACATTGCCTTAACAGTTGCTTGTTCAACGCTTTCCTTTACAACCGGACGGTAGTTTACCGAAAGGTAATATACGGAGCAAGTAAACTGGACGTGTTGCTTTCCCAATACAAGGTTAGCAAGTGGGTGACACAAAACCACAAGTTTTGAGCTAAAGTTTTCAAATCTGAAACCCACCAAACCCACAAAAAGAATTTGCAAACACCGGTGAAGGGTTATTCTGGAAAACTTATCTAGGGTAAAAAACTAGATTTAATTTTCAAAAGATCAAATATTTTCATAAAGATCCAATTTCCTTAATGGATCTAAATTTTCATAAGCATGTGAGACTGTAAACCACATTGATACTACCATTGTTCATACCGCCGTATTGAAATCACTGATGTACAAAGTGTGAAGAATAAAGAAGTGATTCAAGTATTTTTATTTCAAGACTATATTGCTTGAGGACAAGCAACGCTCAAGTGTGGGAATATTTGATAATGCTAAAAATGAACATATATTTCATAGCATTATTCCTCAAGAAAGACAAGATTTTAGTTGTAATTGTTCTATTTACAAGTGATATTCTTTTAAATAATAAAAGGTGAAGACAAAAGACAAATTCGACGAATTGAAGACGCAAACGATCAAAAAGCTCAAAAGTACAAAATACAATCAAAGAGGTTCCAATTATTGATAAGAAACGTCTCAGAATTACAAGAGTACAAGATTCAAAACGCAAAGTACAAGATATTAAATTGTATGCAAGGACGTTCAAAAATCCGGAACCGGGACCAGAGTTAACTCTCAACGCTCGACGCAACGGACTAAAAATTACAAGTTAACTATGTATAAATATAATATAATATATAATTAATTATATAAATTATATATATATATATATATATATATATTATATTTATATATTAAAACCGTAGGCAGACTAGGATCCAAACTTGTGTGAGCTGGGTTTACGAACTCCGCGACTTGCGGAGTTTGTAGTGCAAAGGGACCGCGACTCGCGGAGATACCCTGGACAAAAATGCCTATAAAAGCTAACGCATTTTGATCATTTTATATATCCATATATCATCTATCTCTATATACGTAAGTATATATATATATATTTATATTTTAATTTTAATTTTAATTTTAATTTCTAATAATAAGGGTATGTTAGCGAATGTTGTAAGGGTGTAAGTCGAAATTCTGTCCTTGTAACGCTACGCTATTTTTAATCATTGTAAGTTATGTTCAACCTTTTTAATTTAATGTCTCGTAGCTAAGTTATTATTATGCTTATTTAATCCGAAGTAATCATGATGTTGGGCTAAATACTAAAATTGGGTAATTGGGTTTTGTACCATAATTGGGGTTTGGACAAAAGAACGACACTTGTGGAAATTAGACTATGGGCTATTAATGGGCTTTATATTTGTTTAACTAAATGATAGTTTGTTAATTTTAATATAAAGATTTACAATTGGACGTCCCTATAAATAACCATATACACTCGATCGGACATGATGGGCGGGGAATTTATATGTACGAATAATAGTTCATTTAACCGGACACGGGAATGGATTAATAGCCACTAGAATTATTAAAGCAGGGGCGAAATTATGTACAAGGACACTTGGCATAATTGATAACAAAGTATTAAAACCTTATTACAGTTTAAGTCCCCAATTAGTTGGAATATTTGACTTCGGGTATAAGGATAATTTGACGAGGATACTCGCACTTTATATTTATGACTGTTGGACTGTTATGAACAAAAACCAGACGGACATATTGAATAATCCAGGACAAAGGACAATTAACCCATGGGCATAAAACTAAAATCAACACGTCAAACATCATGATTACGGAAGTTTAAATAAGCATAATTATTTTATTTCATATTTAATTTCCTTTATTTTATATTTAATTGCACTTCTAATTATCGCACTTTTATTTATTATTATTTTATTTAATTGCACTTTTAATTATCGTACTTTTTAATTATCGCAATTTTATTTTATCACACTTTTATTTATCGCTATTTTATTATCGTTATTTACTTTACGCTTTAAATTAAGTTATATTTATTTTTAATATTTTACATTAGGTTTTAACTGCGACTAAAGTTTTTAAAATCGACAAACCGGTCATTAAACGGTAAAAACCCCCCTTTATAATAATAATATTACTTATATATATATTTGTATTTTTATAAATTAAAACTAATATAGCGTTAAGCTTTGTTTAAAAGATTCCGTGTGGAACGAACTGGACTTACTAAAAACTACACTACTGTACGATTAGGTACACTGCCTATAAGTGTTGTAGCAAGGTTTAAGTATATCCATTCTATAAATAAATAAATATCTTGTGTAAAATTGTATGGTATTTAATAGTATTTAGTTGTAAAATTTAATAGTATTTTATACCCCTTAGCTTTAACATCAACAACTCAATCAAAGCAGAAAAGCATGTTAATCATTTGAATAGACTCGGTACTGTAGCAAGAACACATTCGGTATGTACAGAATCCATCAAATACTCAATTAAACATGTAATCAGACTCGGTCAATTGATAGATCAACTAATTTAACATAGATTTGACAAGAATTTATGTTAATTAACCAAATCAGATGAGTTTAATCTAAGAATTAAGAAACTCGACTCAGATTCGGTATAATAAACAATTTTTTAAAATAAAGTGTCACAATCATGTTATTTGCATTATTTTCTGGTTTACAAGTGTAACGACCCGGAAATTTCCGACCAAATTTAAACATTAAACTCTATATGTTTCCGACACGATAAGCAAAAACCTTAATGTTGAGTCTAGAAAGTCTGAAATATATATTTGGATGATTAGTACCCTTTTGACCATGCTCAATGATTCACGAACCTTTAGTTGAAAATCGAAATGTACATATAAATAATTATATATGTAAATAATTATATATTATAAATTAAATATATATATTGTGAGTTTAATTGTTTCAATGTGATACTTAGGTTAAAAATATAATTGTTATACTAATATTATTGTAACTTCTATTATTATTATTATTATTATTAACATTAGATATTAATATCACTACTTGTTAAATTATTATTTTCAATATGCATATATATATGAAGGTTGATACATGAAAGGTGTTATAATAACTAATGTTATTAATATCTAATTATTATTATATGGATATCAGTATTATTAATTAAATTATACTACAAAAATTTGATACATTTAAATTGTTATAATATAACTAATATTATTGATTATCATTACTAATAACAATATTTTTATTTTAACTAGAATTAAAATTATTATTATTATTATTATTATAATTATTTTTATTACCATTATCATTAAAATTATTATTATTATAATTATCTTAACTAATACAAATTATTATTATTAACATGAAAATTATTATTATTACAATGGTTATCATTAATATTAGTATTATTCTTATTATTAATATTATTAGTATTCTTATTATTATTAATAATATCAAATATTAATAGAATTATAAAATTTAACATATTATTATATTTAATATAATTATAATTATAATTATTAAACATAATAATATAAATAACAGATTTATACACGTATGCATATCATTATCACTATCTGTTTTTTTTATTTAACTTCTTCTGAGCTTACTGATCCTCCCGTGAGTATATGTCGATCCATGATCCTATAAATCAGGTTAATTATTTTTTTTAACCATCTAAGAATCCTATAACAGATATATGCGTATTTTTTTTTCTTTTAGCAACAAACCTCTGTCGCTATAACTCAAAGTCCAGAACTCCGAATTCGATTCGACTTGTAAATCTATAAATGAGGTTAGGCTAGAAACTCTCCATAGAAACAATCTGCAAAATTTTATATCCCAAATCTTGATATCGAGGACTAATTTCGAGGTTAAAGTTTTTAGAACAAAAAAATCAAACATTTGATTTTTATAAAATTCGAAGTTTGTGTTATGATTTAAGATGAATCAACGATTCATATAGTTTCTAGATATGAATTGCAATCAGTTTCGTATTATACATCTGGTTTAATATGTTCTTAAAAGTCGAAGAGCATAATTTTTTTTAAAAACATAGCGACATCAGCTATTACGGTTTCTCTTTTTCATTTTATTTTTTTTTATGTTTCGAATTCACACATTATGATGCTGATAACGTTTACAAGTCTTAATTAAATCCATAACATTTGATAATTTGGATTTTGATACACCTCTGGTCGTCGATCTGAATAAGGAAGATGATGGATTTGAGTGACAGACAGGATAAAGGGTTATAAAGATTTAAAAAGATATTAAAACAGAAATATGGTCAGCAGAAGAGTGGTCGTGAGAGTGTTTAGGGTAGCGGGAGGTCACGGGTTCGAGCCCGGGTTGGGGTATTCTTTTTGCCGAAATTTTTAAAAGGTAACAACTTAATTATTTTCATTACATTATTATTATTATTACTATTAGTTTTATTATTATTATTATTTTTATGAATATTATTGTTATTGTTATTAGTGTTACTAATATTATCATTATTATTATTATTTTGATCATTAAGGTTACTACTATTATTATCACTTTTACTATTATTATCATTATCATTTTCATTATTATTATTATTATTAATATTATTGTCATTATTATTATTATTATTTTCACCAATATAATTAAAAGTAATAAAATATTTTATTTCTTTTCTTAAAATTTAACAGTATTACCAAAATTGTTACTTTTATTAAAGGTATTATTATAAAAATTAATATTATTATTATTACTACCATTATTATTATTATTATCCTTAATCTAGTATTATTACAATTATTAATTTAACAAATAAATGATCTTTAAATAGAATATATAATTAATACACATAACTAATTATATTACTATTTTTATAGTTAAAACGAATATATTTAATTAAATAATGAAACCTATAAGCTGTTAATATAAAAATGATATAACTAATAAATTTATAAATATATCTATTTGTTCGATTACAATTATGTGTGTTAATACATATATGAATGATATAGGTTCGTGAATCCGAGGCCAACCTTATACTTGATCAATGATGTTATATGTATTTTTACTACAAAATACATTAGGTGAGTATATAGTCCCACTTTTAAACTCTAAGTATTTCGGGATGAGAATACATGTATTCTCATCCCGAAATACTTAGAGTTTAAAAGTGGGACTATATACTCACCTAATGTATTTTGTAGTAAAAATACGTATAACATCATTGATCAAGTATAAGGTTGGCCTCGGATTCACGAACCTATATCATTCATATATGTATTAACACACATAATTGTAATCGAACAAATAGATATATTTATAAATTTATTAGTTATATCATTTTTATATTAACAGCTTATAGGTTTCATTATTTAATTAAATATATTCGTTTTAACTATAAAAATAGTAATATAATTAGTTATGTGTATTAATTATATATTCTATTTAAAGATCATTTATTTGTTAAATTAATAATTGTAATAATACTAGATTAAGGATAATAATAATAATGGTAGTAATAATAATAATATTAATTTTTATAATAATACCTTTAATAAAAGTAACAATTTTGGTAATACTGTTAAATTTTAAGAAAAGAAATAAAATATTTTATTACTTTTAATTATATTGGTGAAAATAATAATAATAATAATGACAATAATATTAATAATAATAATAATAATGATAATGATAATGATAATAATAGTAAAAGTGATAATAATAGTAGTAACCTTAATGATCAAAATAATAATAATAATGATAATATTAGTAACACTAATAACAATAACAATAATATTCATAAAAATAATAATAATAATAAAACTAATAGTAATAATAATAATAATGTAATGAAAATAATTAAGTTGTTACCTTTTAAAAATTTCGGCAAAAAGAATACCCCAACCCGGGCTCGAACCCGTGACCTCCCGCTACCCTAAACACTCTCACGACCACTCTTCTGCTGACCATATTTCTGTTTTAATATCTTTTTAAATCTTTATAACCCTTTATCCTGTCTGTCACTCAAATCCA